>NW_019100769.1:361199-503574 GCF_001856785.1 Myzus persicae
TGACACTATTGAGAGGATGTCTACGCACTATTTGTTTGCTCTTTATGTCCCACGCGCAACAAAGCAAATTTATGTTTAGCAGAACCAACCATTATTAAAGTAACAATATATGGTTGGTTCTGATACATTAATTGCTTTGTTGTGCGTGGGATGTACAGGGAGCAAACAAACAGTGCTCTGACATCCTCTACCAATCTTTTTATTCTATCCCATAAGTCAAGGTTTTCAACCTATCACTTGGTAGTTTTTCAGCTGATTGGTCTAGTCGCCTTTGCAATTCAAGATCCTTTCCTAAGTATTCGACATTGTTAACCTAACTATTCTACCTCCACACTTCCTATTCACCCTTCCTACAAGTCTCACTCAGTCTTTCTCCTTCACATTACTCTCTTTCCCTCTCTCTATACTCCCCCCTTTTTTCCATCTCACTACCACTCTTTCTCTCTCACAAACACAGTCTCTATAGTGCCTACAGGTCATCGTACCTGATAATCGGTGAAAATATGTAAATATTACACAAAAAAATTTAAAACAAAAAATAAAATAAATTTCATACCTGACTAATTTCATAATTTTTATCATAATTTTATTTTTAGCCGTAATAGCGTTCTACCAGTAATTACAACACAATTAAATTGAAAAGTTGGGGGCAATACAAACTCTGATCATTTATCAATATTAAATAAATCTACTGAAAATAAAAAGTACATATACCACATGTTTTCTGTTATACAACTAAGCCCTTGAAACACTCACGTCAACACATTCCACACTGCGTAATATGACATTGTATTCAAAATTTGGCAAATTTTCAGTGACGTATATTATCTCTGAAAAAAAACGCAGCCTATATAGTAAAATGTTCAACAATATACGTATGAGCAATTTGTTATTTGAAATTACAGATATTATATAGCTAAAATAATCTCTTTTATTCAAGAACTTATAAGTTTTATACTTTACAAAAGTCATATTTCTTCCCTAGGCACGGCAAGTTGTGGGTATAAAATATAATAATACACGTACTTTAAAAGTTTCAAGTACCCACGAATAATATTTTTAATTTACAACAAAATAACATAAATCATTAATCTTGGCAATATAATCCTTAATTTAGTTCACATTTGAACATAAAAAATCTGTGATAAATTTTTTTGATTTTTTAATAACAGAATAACCTACTTGCTTGGAACTTTGTCTTGAATTTTCAACCCTAACCTACAAAAGTTGAATATTTCAAACATTTTAAATTATAACATTTTTTGTACATTTTAAATGATGTGAATTTTGTTAAAATTTAAACTTTAAATGCTCATTACAAAAATCGTGCCTATGTATTTTAAATATTTTTTAACTAATATTTTAAATATCTATCAGGAGAATTTTATTGAATTTTCAAGCTTTTTTGCCCAACAAATACAATTTTATTAACAATTATAGAAAACAAAAACTAAATAAACTAAAAAAATTCAAAATTCAAATTGTGTGTAAACAGCTCAAAACGAGTCAAAATAATTTGAAAATTGTATAAAGTATATGAATTGAAAATAAAGACAAATTTTGTGAATTTCAAATATCTGCAATTATTGGTTTTTCCATTATAATAAAATAAGTAAAAATCACTATATGAGAAATGAAGTGAATATCCAATGTTGTCAAAATGTCAACTTCAAATGTTTATAAAAATTTAATGCGACTTTCTGGTAGAATTTTGTTTTTGATAAAGGCGAACGAACTTATAAGGAATCATATATTAAGTTTTAAAAACTTTGATATAAAACGAAAGATTTTTATGAATTTCTAACTCAATATATTTTGCACATTTTCGTGACTTTTATTTATTTTGACAAAATTCAAAATTCAAATGCTTATAAAAATTAAATGTTAAAATTGTATGGTTTATAGAAAACGCCGTTATATGTATTCAGTAATAATTTCATGTATTTCTACAGTTTTTTTTTTTTTGAAAGTTACATCAAAAACCAAAATCGATTTTGTCGAAAACCGGGTTTCCGTAAAAATTCGCTTTTTTTCTTAATTTTTTTATTTGTTTTTCCTGCCACTTTTGAAAACTATTGAGAATTTTTTACTTTTGACCTCTCGAAGTACTGATACTATTCACATTTCTACCAGAAAAGATGCTTGTCGAAGAAACAATGACAGAAACAAAAAAAATATTATATTATATAAAGATACCTATACTAGTATAAAAGTATATTTTTCATAATCACTCGTACGGATTACTTTTTAGGATAGTGAGTTTACCACTCTGTGAACATTTTTGTTTTTTGGATACAATGCAACTATAATATAATGTAATATTAATATATTATAATAGAACAATGAAATATATATAACACTAAATTAATAGTGTCCTATAACAGCTAACTTTGGATTAAAAAAAAATTATAAGTTATAAATTAAAATTGTGTCTTATAAGTGATCACTTATAGCGGGTATTTATAAATTAAACCGTTTAATGAAAGTCTATTTCAAGTACTTAAAAATAGGTTATACCTAATTATAAAATAACCCTACAATCAGGGAGCAGAAAAACGACGACGACGAGCGGCGTTTGTATATTATTTGCGATCTCTCGCATTTTATGCATTTGCTCTCAGAAATAAAATAATATGTGTGTTCATAGGGGTAGCATATTTTTCATGAAATTAAATTTTTATTTGAAGTAAAAATATAAATTTAAGCACCAAAAAAATATGAAACCAATATTAATTACTTTAAACATCGACGCTTTCGGGCTTCGGCGGAATTCCTGATATAGTATGTGCACTGCGGAATAAATCAGATATACGACTGAACTGAAGTCTGAAAATATTGAGATTTATTATGAAAAAAAAACCGTACGGATCGCTTCATGTTTCTTGTTCATGTCTGCAGCTTTGCTAACTGAAATTTTAGATCGAGTGCGTCTTTGCAACTACTTCGACAATCACCACGGATTGCATTATAATTTATACTACGTCAATATGATAAAACCATAGATATATGGTGTATTACAAATTTTTATATCAAGGAGGTCCGTGTTGGAGGTTTGATCATCAAGATAATGAAATGAGGTATAACAATTTTAAAATTTAAATTACAACAATATATAAAGTACCTATTATTTTAATTTTTAATTTAATAATTAATCAAGGTGGTGTTTAAATATTCGAAGCACTTGCATATTTTTATCTATCTATCTTATATCTATTTAATTGTATAAATATGTAAGAACAGATTCTGCGACCTGGATATGCCGTCGTCGTTTGTGCTAAAAGCGTATTTTTTTGTGTTGCGCGCTCGGGAACAGAAAATATGCCCTTACTTTACAGGGGTAGCAAATTGTCTGTGACAATAAATTTTAGTTTTGAGACTAAAAAGTAAAATATGTAAGCCCCAAAAGAATAGGTAATCAAACTTACGTATACATCGACTCTTCGGGAAATATATAGCTGCAAGGTCATATCTTGAGTGCAGACGCCATATCGAGGAACTTCTTTCTTTATCTAAGCCCGAACTGAAAAAATCGAGTTTTTTTATAAAAATTACTTGAGTAGAATGAAATATGTGAGCAAATGTTTATTGTTGCCTTACACATTTCTCTTTTGTTCAATGAAATTATTAGAATTGTGAATCGTCTCCGACGAGTGACGACGATCGGATTTCGCCATAGATGATAGATATTATAATATAATATGTCGTTATCAGTTTTCGAGTTTTTTTAATACTTTGGATGACATGATACATTTTTTATTTCAGATTCTGAAACATAATATTATTCGGAGTGTTTAAATCTATACAACTTAGAACATGGAACTCTGCGTATAGGCTATTTACACTACTGTTGCGAGTCCATTTTTTTGTCCGGCATCTCACAATATTGTTTTTAGTCTTAATGGTTAAACTATAACTTAATATAAATCTCTAGAAGTTTCGAGACATGAAAAAATTTAAAATTAGGCTTTGAAATTTACAGAAGTAATAAAACAATGGATACTTTAATCGCGAATATAATATTCTCTCTGGGCTCGGCATTAATATGTTATCAAACAATATTATTCTATAATAGTGTGCAGTATTTGCTAAAAAATTGTGTGATTATATTATACTACTACACTATAGTGTAATAAATAGGGCTCGGATTTTGTAGCAAATGCTTCATTTGGGGGGAGTTTGATAGAAAGATAATTCTTATATATAAATGCGTTTTGAATCGTTTTAAGGAAGTAAACTTTGTTTTGCTTTTTTCCACAAAACTTGCTTTTTATTGCTCTTTCCCCTATTTGATTCTTTTTTCTATATTTTTATACATTTGACTTGAGAATTTAACTTATTTCTATGTATATTATACTTGGACTAAATTATTATTACCTGAAATTATAAAACCAGTGAAAAAACAAGTAATTAATGTATGACTCATAAAATAACGATGGTTATTGTGCCAAAATGGTTTTATCTACAATTATCTATAGTTATATTTACGACTCAAGGAAAGTGAAAATTATCTGAGTATTTTTATAGCACGTTCCAATACTTTAGTTGACTGGTAAATATCAATCGACAATCAGTGAGGTATAGTGCTCTTTATAATCGTCAAAATGCCAAAAGTTAAAAATTAAAATTATATTAGCATCTATTAGTATGAGTTTTAATGAAAGTTACGTGATAAATAAACATATGGTCGTAAATTCCTTTTTTAATATTTAATTTTATGTGTAATTGAAATTTGTTTTTTAGAATTAAATTTGATAAAATATGCTTTTCTTTGCTTTTTTTGTCCACTTAAAATGATTTTTTAAGGATTTATTTTGCTACAAAATCCGAGCCCTAGTAATAAATAATAACGTAATGTATATATACAGCCGTGTAGGTACCTAACTAAGGCTCTTACATAAAGGTAAGTGACGGGGGAAAAAACCTTATGACCAAGGTTCGGGACTTATAGCATTTACATACTTTTTTTATTTATTGTAAAATGTAGCAGAGTTTGTAATTTCAATCTATTCAACACTGATGAGTTTGTTATTTTCGAGGACTTACAAAACCTTGTTGAAAAGTTGGTGGATGACTTGTCAAATATATATATATATATACGTTGGTATGCAAAAAACCTAAAAATGTTGGCACTTATAGATTGTAATACTTACTTACAGTAAAATTAATTTAGGAAAGGGCCCAATAAAATATCGCACACGCCACACGGGCACCCATGTCCCATAGGCGTGTTTACGGCAGTGATGGGGCCCTTCTAATTAACCAATCTCGGATAAGCTAATTATTGTAATGCATGTTAAGGGTTTAAGAATATTGAGATTGTAGACTGCATTCTTCAAGGTGTGTTTCTAATGCCTTACTTACAGTAAAATTAATTTAGGAAAGGGCCCAATAAAATATCGCACACGCCACACGGGCACCCATGTCCCATAGGCGTGTTTACGGCAGTGATGGGGCCCTTCTAATTAACCAATCTCGGATAAGCTAATTATTGTAATGCATGTTAAGGGTTTAAGAATATTGAGATTGTAGACTGCATTCTTCAAGGTGTGTTTCTAATGCCTTACTTACAGTAAAATTAATTTAGGAAAGGGCCCAATAAAATATCGCACACGCCACACGGGCACCCATGTCCCATAGGCGTGTTTACGGCAGTGATGGGGCCCTTCTAATTAACCAATCTCGGATAAGCTAATTATTGTAATGCATGTTAAGGGTTTAAGAATATTGAGATTGTAGACTGCATTCTTCAAGGTGTGTTTCTAATGCCTTACTTACAGTAAAATTAATTTAGGAAAGGGCCCAATAAAATATCGCACACGCCACACGGGCACCCATGTCCCATAGGCGTGTTTACGGCAGTGATGGGGCCCTTCTAATTAACCAATCTCGGATAAGCTAATTATTGTAATGCATGTTAAGGGTTTAAGAATATTGAGATTGTAGACTGCATTCTTCAAGGTGTGTTTCTAATGCCTTACTTACAGTAAAATTAATTTAGGAAAGGGCCCAATAAAATATCGCACACGCCACACGGGCACCCATGTCCCATAGGCGTGTTTACGGCAGTGATGGGGCCCTTCTAATTAACCAATCTCGGATAAGCTAATTATTGTAATGCATGTTAAGGGTTTAAGAATATTGAGATTGTAGACTGCATTCTTCAAGGTGTGTTTCTAATGCCTTACTTACAGTAAAATTAATTTAGGAAAGGGCCCAATAAAATATCGCACACGCCACACGGGCACCCATGTCCCATAGGCGTGTTTACGGCAGTGATGGGGCCCTTCTAATTAACCAATCTCGGATAAGCTAATTATTGTAATGCATGTTAAGGGTTTAAGAATATTGAGATTGTAGACTGCATTCTTCAAGGTGTGTTTCTAATGCCTTACTTACAGTAAAATTAATTTAGGAAAGGGCCCAATAAAATATCGCACACGCCACACGGGCACCCATGTCCCATAGGCGTGTTTACGGCAGTGATGGGGCCCTTCTAATTAACCAATCTCGGATAAGCTAATTATTGTAATGCATGTTAAGGGTTTAAGAATATTGAGATTGTAGACTGCATTCTTCAAGGTGTGTTTCTAATGCCTTACTTACAGTAAAATTAATTTAGGAAAGGGCCCAATAAAATATCGCACACGCCACACGGGCACCCATGTCCCATAGGCGTGTTTACGGCAGTGATGGGGCCCTTCTAATTAACCAATCTCGGATAAGCTAATTATTGTAATGCATGTTAAGGGTTTAAGAATATTGAGATTGTAGACTGCATTCTTCAAGGTGTGTTTCTAATGCCTTACTTACAGTAAAATTAATTTAGGAAAGGGCCCAATAAAATATCGCACACGCCACACGGGCACCCATGTCCCATAGGCGTGTTTACGGCAGTGATGGGGCCCTTCTAATTAACCAATCTCGGATAAGCTAATTATTGTAATGCATGTTAAGGGTTTAAGAATATTGAGATTGTAGACTGCATTCTTCAAGGTGTGTTTCTAATGCCTTACTTACAGTAAAATTAATTTAGGAAAGGGCCCAATAAAATATCGCACACGCCACACGGGCACCCATGTCCCATAGGCGTGTTTACGGCAGTGATGGGGCCCTTCTAATTAACCAATCTCGGATAAGCTAATTATTGTAATGCATGTTAAGGGTTTAAGAATATTGAGATTGTAGACTGCATTCTTCAAGGTGTGTTTCTAATGCAAATTTAAAAAATTTTTTTTTTTTATTCTTAAAATGCATTTGTCTGAGGGCGCCCATGTCCCCTTCCCATTTTTTTCTTTATTTTAACTCTAGTTGATTTTTTTGGCAACTTTCGCATCATCAACTATCTAAATTGTAAGACGTATCTAGTTAACAATAGTAAAACCTGCTACGTAATTGTTTTTATTTTCTAAAAGTATTATATTCTAGTATAGTAGAATAGAATAATATCACAGAATAGATTAAATCTATTTAATCTATTCTGTGATAATATATTGTGTTTGCGCCAATCTGTTTTGTATTTGTTGTGTTGGTATGTTTGTACCAATAGTTGTTCATTCATCAGCAATGCTATCATTATCAGACAAAATCTTATCATTCTCGTTGCTATCTATTCAAAGCTGACAAGCAGGCTGTAAGCATTGCAAATTTGCAAAAAACGACTTTATTTTAATACACTTAGTTCAGTTTAAATAAATGTCCTTTTATAATAAAATATAATACATTCATATATACATGTACGTTGTATGTGTTGACGTATAGCAGTATGGTTATAATAAATGCGTAATATAAAGTTTTATTAATATACTGTTACATCTTTTATAATCTGTGATCTTGCATTGTCTATCATTACTAGTTTGTGATAAATTGTTAGCATTCAGAATTGTGAATGCAGACCGGCATTCAGCACCTATTACAATTTTAGCCGTAGCTTCTGCTAGGAAAATAATATGACAATAGAAATTATTTAAAAAGTAGCAAAGTAGGTAGTTAAGTCTTTCTCTTAGTTCTGACTTGCTGGACATAGCTTCCAAGCTGTGAATATTATATTATTTTTATTATATGAGTAATTGAGTACTTTGAATCTAGTTCAGTAACTGCCTATAGTATTGATTACAATCATGTACATTTTGGACAATTTCTACAAAGAATTGCAATTGTTTGTCCGCACCCATGTGGAGCTAGATATAGACATTAAAATGCCAATGATGAAACACCACATTAATGGGGACATCCGTTTCTATTCAGCTAAAGTAAGTGTTGTCAAACATATTAATTCATCAAAAGTTTGAAATTTCAATCTATTCAACACTGATGAGTTTGTTATTTTTTAGGACTTACAAAACCTTGTTGAAAAGTTGGTGGATGACTTGTCAATTGTTGAACGCTGCTCATGGTCTTCAAATTATATATCTATATGGTTAAAAAAAGAATTATGGACATCAACAGTGTTGAAAGAGATTTTAATATCTGGCTGCAAATATGGTAGTAATGATGAACACCAAGGCACTGTAAAGTATATGATCTCATTGCCACAAATTTATCAGTTAGTTTCTATAATTTTTTTTGTGAACTTAGGTAGTCTCAGTTAGCTCTGATGAGTGTAATGATACAGTTACATGCTTGCGCATTGCGCTGTTGAAAGAGGCAGTTCAAAATTTAGCCAAAATAAATGGCTATGTGATAGGAAGTAATGGACTGAATTTATTGGTGTCGAAAAAAAACAATCCGTCTAATAGTAGTCTTGTATTGTGTGGTAATGTTGTTTGTAATGTGACAGTCAAAGACTATAAACAGTAAGCATATAATCATTTAATTTTATAAACCTATTTATTACAAAATAAATTATTTTTGGTTTTCAGGCGAAAACAAGACGCTATTTCTAAAATGTCAGCTAATCGTATTGAATCCAACGAATATCCAATTGACATCATATCAAAACTATGCCATGCATCAATTGTCTATGAATTATTAAGTGTCCGCCATTGTAAAGTTATTAATACAGAATGTGATACATCAAATAAAGACAGTTTGTTTAAATAATTATTTTTGTCCTTAAAATGTACAGTTTGAATTAATTTTAATAATTTTTTTTTTTAGGTGGTATTTTCATAATGTACAATTACTCAAGGCTGTGTCAAGTGTGGAGAGCATATGAAAAGGGTGTTATTGAAAATTACTATGAATCTTTACCAGACATTGGTGCCGTTAACTTTGGACTGTTGACTAGTAAAGTGAGTTAGGTATATCAAGTGATAGCAACAGGGGCATATCCTAGAATGTTTTGGTTCCATAATTGGCTCATCTGGATCGTTATTTTATGGTTATAAAAAAAATATTTTAGTTATGCACCGATAACATATTTATTCTGTCATGTATGCATCTAAAAAACTAACAAAATGTGCATAATTGTTAATTATATAATCAAAATTATAAACCATGTAATTCATTTCTTAAATAATAATATCTATAATTCATATTTTTATAGATAGTAGAAAATCAAAATGAAGGCCTATTGTCATTTGGTGTACCCATTACATTTTTTCTAGTGTCTGCCACTAATTCAGTAGTCTTAGAAAATTAAATTACAATGAATTATATTATGTTTATAATTTAGGAAGAATGGATTTTAGTTCTGAACCATATATCAGTGTATCCTTCGGTTATTCAACAATCTGTTAAAAACCTGTTGTCAGCAAGTGTGGATGTTCATAGATTGTGCAAGTTTTTGATGGAAATGTCATCTGCGGTTAGCCTATTTTATCATAGGCATCATATTTTATCAGTGAGTATGTTGTTTAAAAATGAAACAGTAGTTTTTTTAATATTAATTTTAGTATTAAAATTTTAAACATATAGTTTTTGTATAGTGTACAATAATACTATAATCTTTACTACCTTTTACCATGCCTTGAATGGTACAAAAAAAAAAAAAATATTAAATAATAAACTGAATTACATACAACAGGACATTTAAGGTTCATTTTACTTGTAACATTTAATTTTGTTTTCAAATTTAGAACTTTAAGTAAAGACTTTTTTAGCCACTTACTCATATTATAATTTGAAAACTTAATGAGAAAAAAATGAATCCATGAAAATTAAAGAAATTCAATTCAATCACTGTTTGTTGTAAGAAAAGCTCAGAACTTATAATAGAGCACTAAGAAAATTTCGTACCCATATGTGTTGTTTCTGTTTCACAAAATCATATTAAATCTATTCAACTAATTTTTACTACAAATTATTCATAGTTAATATTAGAGTAAATTTAATTTTATCAAATGTGTATAGAAACACATAAACTGTGCTCGAAGAAAGAGTTTTTTTTTCATTTGTTTCTAAAAAATAAGTTATATGAACTTGAAATTATTATATATGATAACTCATTAAAAAATGTTTAGATTAAAAATTTAAAAAAAAACTGCTCGAACATAGTTTGTATTGTTTTCTACGAATTTGTTAATATATTAAGATGATTTAATATGAACTATAAATAAACTGTAATTAGGGTATTATGTAGATTTTCTTTATTATGTGTGTGTCGCATGTGTAAGACAGACAACTATGTGAGTAACTATCTTCTGAATAAACATTAATTTGAAAAATGCAATAAACAGTAAAATGTTTAAGCACTTAGTTATACAATTTCATAATTTTATGATTGTTTGAAATTTTTGTTTATCCTACTTACATTTTCATTAACCTTTTATCGTGTTTAATTTTAAATAAATGTTTATTGTGCTGGTATTCATTTTTATTGCCGGGTTATTTGACATTTTTATTTCTGTCATTATTATTTTATAATTATAATTTTTATTTCAAACGTTATTATTATTGATCCCCTTTTCTGCTTCAATAATGAATAAACTGATTGCTATGAACTATGCATGATAATATCTAAGATTATAATATAATATTTACTAAACTTACATTATAAAATGTATTTAAAACAATGAAAATATTACCAACTATAATTGTTTGTATCCTATAAATGTACTGTGCATAAAAAGATACCTTTATTGAATAAAATAGTAGCATATTAATTAATTATTATACAAATGAAATCTGTTAGAATTATTCACACAGATAATAAAAATACATAAATCCTAATCATTGAATGAATTAAAACCCTTTAATCTACATACTTCATACTCACAGTCTAAAAAAGTAAGAACAACTGATGAGAGATTCATAATGATGTATGATGTACTCGGGGATGGGATGTCTCATTATTTGTATGTATCATTTTATCATTTTTTTCTTTATGTTTTATTATCAATTATCATATAATATAAATGTATGAATAATTATTTAATGATTAAGTACCTATACAGGGTGTCCCATGAGGATTTCCCCATAGTGACATCTCCTGAAATAATGGAAATATTAAAATTCTGGTTTTTTAATATAACCCATAGGGACAAGAACTTAAAATATTTCACGTTTTAATTTATTTTAATGTTTTGGTAAAAAAATTAAAAAAATTTTTTTTTTATTTAATAATATTCAAAAAAAATTTAAGATAGCCATTTTTCTACAAATATTGACGTTTTAACATTTTATTTTCATTAATCTCCTGATTTTTAATATTTTTTCTAGTTTTAATAAAAATTGTCGACCACACTAAAAGCGTTTGTAGGCTGTACTAGCTTGCGGGCCACATGTTTGATAACACTATATACTTAATTCCAAATAAGTCTGGAAAAAATAGAGCATGCAGGTTTGCTGTGATAGGCTACAGTTTTGGTTACTCATCGTGATTAGGCTGCTAGCAGATCATGTGACACACTTGCGCGAAACTGGGTGTGTTTTCGTCATACATTTTTCCATTTTACTTATTTGGAATAGAGTAGTATTAAATAATTCGGAATTTTTCTCGAAACTAGAAAAAATATTAAAAATCAGGAGATCAATGCAATTGAAATATCAATATTTTCGGAAAAATGAACTCTACAAAATTGCTATCATAAATTTTTTTTAAAATAATTAAATAAAATAATAGATTCTTTAAAAAAACATTAAAATAAATTAGGTAAGACATGAAATATTTGATGTTCTTGTCCTCTTGAGTCTTATTAAAAAACCAGTAATATGCTACACGGGACATCCTGTATATTTATTGAAAAAATAATATAAATTAATGTAATGACATAAAAGTACGTATATGGTTAAAAAATATACTGTTTGAATCATAAATTAAGCAATCAACTAATAACCAATAAATTTAATACTGTAGGTACTTAACTTAAAATATTATTCGTAATTCTTTTATACACTTATAATAATTTAATTGCATAGTAATCAAAGTACTAAAAATGTCAGGTATATCACTAATTATAATATACAAAGCATGTATAACTATTAACTAATAGTCTATTAAGTTTTATATATAGTATAGTTATAACTTATAAGTATTATATCTTAATATTGTTGTTTACTACTATTATTCATATTTTATTTTATTGACATAATGGCAATGTTTCTATACTTTTGAATTTGATTAAAATTAAATTTATAAACAGAATTTTTTCAAATTCTTATACTGGAATATTCGAAGTACCTATAGAAGTACCTATATTTGAAGTACCTTACTAGAAACAATTAATAAATATATTCATGGTATGCAATCTCTGATAAATATTTGACATATATTTAATTATATTATGTTTTTAAACAATTTCTTAGCGTATGTGAATATTATGGTAGTTTATGCACCAGTGGTTCTTAACCTTTTTTAAATAACAAAACCCTTAACATATTAAAAGATTTTTGTGGAACACAGTGTAAAATAAAATGGTATTAAAATATGTTTTTAAATTGTATAATATATTAAACAATGCATAAATAGCACCAAAATAGTTAACATGATATATATTTTCACTAAAAAATAATACAATTAAAAAAATTCAGTATTTTAAATGGAATACTCTGTATATTTAATGATATATTTGAGCCTGATGAATTTTTCAAATATTTTCAATATCCATGTGTAGGATATTGCTACTCTTATTACCTTTTCTGTGTTTGTCAGCCTTTCTCGTTTCTTAATCATAAGATTCATCAATGTTGAAAATCCAAGGCCACACAATTATATGTTGAAAATTGTAATACAATTTTAATTGCTTTTTAATTGTTATTAGAAAGCTTTACTACGCAAAGGAGAATTCAAGTTGATTTTCATTAACATAGGTGAACCCAAAACTTAAATGATCATTGTAATATTGTCCAGTGACCTTTTTTTATTTTTATCTCATCATTGAAATTGCTTGTAATTGTACTTGCATTATCAGCTCCAAATGAAATTCCAACTCTACCATAAATAAAATTGTTAAGACCATGCGACTAAAAATTGTAATCGTCTTTCTTCTACTGATTTTAAATTTTGGCTGAACACTTATTTTAAATCCTCAGAACACCGGTTAAGAACCACTGCTATACACTCACATATTAATTAAATATAAAATAACTAAACTATCATACTAATATAGTGAATATTATTATATTCTCAGGACCCGATTTCAAGTTTACTACCGCTGATGCATGCTCGATTATATTTGGTCAAATCGTCAATACAGGTGTATGAAAATGTTTTCCAATTATTAGGTATTGAAGCCGTATGCGAAATGTGAATGATACTTATCGACAAAAGCGTTATGGGAGCTAATGCTGACCAATTGTCGCATGAAATAATATTGTCTCGCCAAACTTAACCTTCACGTTATATTATGATGACTTGTTTAGTCAATTTTATTACCTATGTTACAAATGCCATTAAAATAATATAAAATTGTTTCAAAACGTATTTCATTTGTTTTTAATTATTTATCTTTTTTAATTTATTAATACTCAGGGAAGGTAAATGAAAAAAAACACTAGCACATGGTACATATTTTGCTAAAAATTCTACACGCGTGTAGTTGGTAAAAAATGTATAATATATGAGATACCGTGACAGAAATAAACTGACAAACTTTTTCTCTAGTCGTGACTTACGGAACTCCGCCGACTACGTTTCTTAAAAACACATGTTCGAGCCGTTGAGATAACAGCATCGTCTGCTGTATAAGAATGTCCGTAAGTCTGTTCGGGACCTTTTTCTCTTTTACTTTTATTGGTCTTTTACATTTCCGAAACCTTTTGACTTTCAAAAGTTGTTTTATACAACCATATAATACATCCATTGCGACTGTAAACTTGTTTTCGATATACGTGCTCGCCGGTTAGATAAAACAATAAACCAAGTTTAAAGTTTGTCCGCGTTTATCTACTCGATACCTATGAACGACAAGTATTTGAAGATAATCGAGAATCCGAATTCTATACACAAATATGAATTATATTATAATATATTAATAAAGTATACAGTATTATCGTTTGGTTCGATACATTATAATCATGTGACATGTCTCGTGTATAATTTTAATTTATGAAAACTATTTTATGTGTTTGGCTGATTAACTGATGTCTGATACCGATTGTACATCCTAGTACCTACCTACATACGTACGAGTATAAATTTGAATTCGAATTTCGAACTAGACGTCATGTAAAATTTATCTTTGTTAAAAACCGTTTAACACAATATTTTAAATAATAAAACAACTTAATTTGAAATTCTGATTGTAGCTTTTTTTTTAATTTTAACTTAAATTAGGTTTACAATTACGTGGGTGGTTTATTTTGAGTTCAACGTTCAACCTAAACGGTAAGAAAGGTTTAAAATGTTGACTAAAATCGTAGAAATCTCGAATATTTGCAAATTATATTTTAGTGTAACATTCCATAAAGTTTTTAATTTGTATATCCGAGGCCTGAAAATGTAATACAATGTTCCTCATTAATTGTTCAAACAACTATTAAAAACATCGAAAATACGCATGGGTGTACATAATTTTATTTACAAACATTTGTTAAGTGCAATTGTTGTAAACATTTGTTATTCTACAAAAACCGAAAAATAACGGTTTCCTCTACCAATTTTAGTAATTTTAAAGTACCTAATTGAAAGTTTTTCCAATATTATATTTATGTTATTATTTTAATATATTTTAAAAATATCTAAACCAGCGGTTCTCACACTGGTACGCGTACCACTAGTGTTACGCGAAATATTATATGTTGGTACAAGGAAGCCCTTAAGTAACACTGAACCAGATATTTCATAGCTAATAACAAATCTACAAATCCATGGTTCTCATTAACATTTGTTATTTAATTCATACCTTAAATTTAAACACTAATAAATTTGTATGTATAAATAAATAATAATTATATTGTAGTATTTTACTGCATTATTATTTAAAATAAATGTATGTAACTATGTAAAGTTTGTATCTTTATATTTTTAATCATCAGCGGTACGCTACTGATTGATAATATATTCTTAAGTGGTACGCGAAAAAAAAGTTTGAAAACCGCTGATCCAAACAGTTTAAACTACCTACCCAATTTTAAGCTTTTTTATAACACGACCCTTGATTTACTTAGGTACACCCAAGTTAATTGTTAATAATCACTGTGTCAATACTTACTAGTTACTACAGTAGTAGGTATCCAGTAGGTCCACCATACTCTCATTTGGTCATATTTAAGTTCGGGTTACCTCTATCATATCATATAGTAATCTTACAGACTTTTTTGCTGATAATTATTAGTTGTGGCCTGTGGGAAAAAAATAGGTTTAGTCCTTTTTCCTCCCTCCTCCAAGTCTTATCTCTGTTTGACCATAGTAACACACGAGGTACATAATATCATAACGTTTTAATTACCTATAGGTACTCACCGGGAACCGCAAAATAAAATAAAAGTTACAGTAAGAAAGTAGCACTCAACTTCAAAGATGAAGTAACAGTTTATTAAACAAACAGCTATTAATACGAGGGTTTTGTGATTTGTGATGATTTAAATTTATTGCCGATAACTGATAAGTGTTAACACAAATTATATACGAGATTTTTACCACATAATGATACCATAATACTAAAACGATTTTAAATATCTATTAAGTTTTTAAATCGTTCCTACCATTATAGATGTCTCATCTACACACGTCTTTACATACTGTAGAATAACTCAATTATACACCCTGCGTTCACCTACTTTAATACCTGTGAAAATGTCATTTTACAGGAGTTGTGTTTAGGCAACTATTTTGTTCTTTCAGTCTCTGTCCATCTTTGGGTGTGTATAGTGACTAGTAAATAATCATTAGTGTGTGTAATACTCTTCAACAATCGGCAATCGCCCTCATCATACACAATATTATACGTACACGCATGTCATGTAGTCATTAGATCAAAATATTCAAGATTTCAATTTATAGAAGTGATTACGTAAAATAGCTATGCCTACTGTCATAAATTTAAGTACTTACTTACTTATAAGTTATAAGGTTCAATTTAAAGAATGTATGGATGTTTGAATGCGTCAACAAGATTACTTTGCATCGGCCGGACCAATTTTTCAATTTTAGCAAATTTTTGACGAGAATAAACATTTCCATTTTCATCTTTTTCATTGAATATAACATTAAAAAACTGTAAAAAATATTAAATGTATGACACGACCGATCCAAATTATACTTCTTCGCTAAAACGAATCACTAGAAATACCTTAATTTTTGTTAGTCGCTAAGGTCGTTTTGTTGAAAAATTGATAGGGTTGCAGGGGCCTTAAGAGTGATATGACAGAACTAACGCTAAAAATATAAACTATACTTATCAATATATTATATTTTTTTTTTCAATAGTAAAATAAAATATAAAAATTCCAAAAATGAGAATTTGAATAAATTAATAAATGATTAAAGAAAAAAATAGTGTGAGTGTGTCCGGTAAATCACCTTGAATGATATCGTAGCATTTTTAGGTACTTCGATACGGAGCACTTTAAACATCGAAATATCCAATTTGTTCCATCACATTTTATTCACATGTGCTTACACCGTACCCACATAATATTGTTGTATAGATTGAATATTTTTTCTTTTCAACAAATTATTATAACACAAACGCGTAGACGGCACGAAGAAACTCCGTACTGCACAATAACGACTACTCACACACGTAATATTTTATTTTGGTCTAACGCTTCCTCGGTTATACTATCACCACGTAAACGAATAGACCGCGATCGCGTGACCTAACCCCACGCGCACGCATTTTCGACGATCACGAACGATAGCCGACCGTCGACGGACGCTGAAAATAATATTATGTTGTGTTTTCTGCACTCGAAATATTATTAGGTATTATTATATATTAATAGTACTTGCACGCCAATCGCATGTCGCAATGTTCGCGGAACCCGATATCCTATACCTATTTAAACGTGTATTATTATTATTATTATTTATTATTTATATAACACGTATCACTGTATTCGCCGCCTATCGTCTGCGTTCTGCAGTCATATGTTTATTAGGTAAACGCGCTGCAATACTCAGAACGGGTGTTTACCAGTTGCCCCCCGACTCCCGAGGCTATTGTCGCGATTTTAAAAATATACCAGTTGCCCCCAACCGAATGTACCAGTTGCCCCCAATTGAATGTACCAGTTACCCTCACATATATACACAATACAATATATGGATCGTAAAATAGGGGACGTAAATATACAAATCATAAATAAAATATAAAATTCAAAATTATAATAATTTGTCAGCATAACATGTAATTTTAGATGCGTCTGAATGGATATCATCATCGAAAACGTATGAATTGTTATTTAGTATGTAAAAAGAAAATTGCTCTGGCTTTGAACTTGAATTCAATCCGTCAATTATTGTATCCGATAACATAAATATAAAAACCAAAAATATTAGCAGATTAGATTTTGTAAAATCGGTTAGTAATTATTATAACAAAACATAATACTTTTGAATTTTATACTATTTATATGTTGACAAATTATTATATTTTGATTTTGTACTATTTTAAATTAACAAATTATTGCAATTTTGAATTTTATATTGTATTTATGATTTGTATATTTACCTCCCTTGTTTTACGAGCTATATATTGTATTTGTGTATATATTAACATGTGAGGGCAACTGGTACATTTAGTTGAGGGCAACTGGTATTTTTTCCTCTAGGTAGTTTGGGGGGATTTGGTATAAAAAAAAGGTACTTTTGGGGGTAACTGGTACATGCCCCTCAGAACTGTGGGTAGGTTGATGGAGGATTAGCCCCCGACAAATAATTCCCAAGCCTCCCGACCACTTTTGATGGTACTTATAATTTGTTGTCGCTTGCAAAGTGTGTGACGGACGGTTGATGTTATTCTTTTTTACTAATCCATAATATGTTCTATTGTTGGATCATCGTGTATAATCAACAGTTTTTATCTTGACCTACCCACTGTTTCAATTTGGGATTACAAACATAAATTTGTTAATTTTTTTTACTTAATTTTTGGGATTAATGAAATATTAAACATATATTTGATTTTTTGCTTTTACAGAAATAAAGTTAGCATATAATAATGGGTACGTCTACAACAATTTACAAAAAGCACGCACATATTGTACTAAATGATAATTCGAATATATTTCAATATTTGTGTACAGGGTACAATATTAAAATAACAGAATAAACTTACAACTAAATTTTTTCCTAATCCATATTAAAATATTTTTTTATATTTATTTTATGAACACTCGCTTTACATTTATAATACCTATATATAATTTTAGATTTTGAACGGAGCGATGAATATATTTTTTTACAACAATGTATCTTTTTTTTCTGTCAGACGATTCTTTTTACAAGTAAAAATACTTCGATTTTCAATTTTGGGGATGGTTCTGGTAGAAAATTGGATCTAGTTGGTATACTTGAGGGGATCAAAAATAAAACATACTCAGTACTTTTCAAAATAACCGAGAAAACAAATCAAGGAAAAACGGGACATTTTACGAAAAACCAATGTTTGACAAAATCGATTTTGTTTATTTTTTGGTGTAACTCAAAAACGAATAACCTTACAATTTAACTTACCTACTTATATTCATAGCAGTTCACGGTAGATATATTGAACAAGATTATAAAATAGTTACAAAATATTATAAACAATTTCAACGAATAGTGTGTTCTTTATATTACATATAGGAATAGAATAATAGTTATGTATTCAAGTGTGAAAACTAAAACTTTTTACAATATTATCACTGATAATAATATAATATATAATCTGTGATATTATGCTATATTTTTTAAAATATTCATTCAAAATTCAATCAATTTCAAAATTGTTTTTTTTTTCATTTGTATAATAAATGAATAAATCTACAAAATAGCTATTTTCGAATTTTAAATTCATGTCTTACACCATGATAATTTATATGGCTATTAATCATACACTACATTTCACTATAGAAATTAGAACATCTGCATTGACTGCATTGTATTTTGAATTAAAGCTTCTGATTTTCCAATTAGTTAATATACCTACATAATACCTATATTGTAGGTAGGTTTATTATAATAAACACACAATGACATTTTCAAATGTAATATTTTCGGCAAAAATTAATTCAACACATTGTATTTCACTATTACTATAATAATAAAATAAATTTCTTTTATAACGTTGTGTATATATTATTATATGTCATAAATTATACTTGGTAATATTTTAAGCAGACAGACAGTATTCGTTTAGAATCATTTTTCGTTTAATATCATAGGCGTAGTATGATGAATTTATACGGGGGAGGGGGCTATAGGCCCCTTATCTTCCCATTATACGCCTATATATAATTTAATATTAAATTTATCATTGAATTTAAATTGTACACACACATTACAATGATCACATTCAGTCGACACCTGTTGTACTTCTGTACAGCAAATCGGTTACCTGCATTCCCTCTTTTGTTTACAATAAGTACGTATAGGTGTATAAACTTGATACCCGCAACTATGAATTAAATAACTCCTATGTACCAGAAACGTATACAATTATTTTTATAATTAACTTTTTCATTTTAAATAATCTGTTTGCAAAATACAGTAATTTAAAAATGCAATCATGGTAGACGCTTTATTGGCTACTGTTCTCACTTGTCCGCAGTATTTACTGCACCTATTGCGGAGCGTAATCGTGGTAGCTGCAATCAACGGACACGTCATTACCACCAACCTGTTCAACACAGTATACCACTGCCGTCCATAACACATAACTTTTTCTACAACCGCAACATATATTTACATTTAATAGATAAAGCCATGAGGGATACGATGAGGTTGTGTACGTAATAATTTTACATCACAGATGTTTTTTACACCTACAGTATTATATTATAAGGCTCTCTGGGCGTTTCTCATCGGAAATCGCAATTTCAAGTGCCGATCACAATATGTGTCAGCCATATCGATATATTCGTTGGCTAGAGAAATATTCGAGTTTATCCCGGAAAAGAGTATATTATAGTCCATATTTAACACTTCTATTAACGAATGAAATTCGGCGATTTACATACGATTTTCAAAAATACATATTGTTCTTCGGATTATACGTATGCGGATTATAAGCATTTTCGTATTTGTTTTCAAAGCCCAAAATAATTGACTGAATACTGCGAGAACACGGAAAACATCGAAAAATATCGCATATTTACGTATACATATACTTATATTTATATATAATTAACGTGCGTATACGTTTCGGTCCTGGTAAATAAACACACACACGCACCGGTGCGTATTATTTCGTCGCGAATTAAGTTCGTTTAATACTGCGCAGAGCGAGAGCTGCAAAACACACACAGCCGACCGAATGCGTATACGTCTATACCTATATATATGTATTATTATTATTATTATATTTACTCGTGCACCCTATCGCCACAGCCAACACCGTTATCGTCAGTGTGCTCCCCTCGCTGTGCATACAGAGTGATTCTATCGATGAGTATCGTAATCAATACATCTAAATATTGGCCCATCAGCCAGTATAGTATTGCACTTTACGTGTACCTACGCCGTGACAGTTATAATATTATGATGAACTACTAGTCGACGTCTTAAAAAAACGACGGATTGTTATAATTGATAATAATAATCGAGGCTGGGAATTTGTACCATAATAGAATAACGTGACGATTAAAAATGATGATCGTCTTGTAAAATGCACTAAAATCTATAATCATACAACCCAAATATTGGCCGCCTATACACATAAACTTTAAGATTAAACATGACGCGTTTTCCATCACATAAGAATTTATTATTTTAACTATTTAGATTTCACCGTATCGACTTTAATAGTTTTATGAAGTTTCAAGTAAAATATTCAATACATTTTAGTTGTTTGCGTTGATAGTAGAATGTAATGTATTAAATTCGGTTGTTATAGCATCATGAAATCAAATCTTTAAAGATTGTAAAATATTAAAACAAGGGACTAAAATTATTATAATATGTTTTTATAAATTGGAAATGATGTACCTATTTCAGGCTATGAAATTAAACATATAATATATATACAAGTATTGATAGTGATGGATTTGATTGACAGTCATATATTGTCTTATTCTGTGGTCATATATATGTAATATATAAATTAACTTATCCAGACTGACTGATTCATCATCGCCTAGCCTGCAGAAACACTGATGCTATGAGAGTGAAATTTGGTCAGTAGTTTCGTTTTATGATGTAGAGTCCCACTAAAAAGGGATTTTATAAATTTTGCGTTGTAAAGACATCCTCAGACAAGGATTTTGAGATTCATGGTAGGAATTGAAACCTTTTTTCGTATAATACCTATACAGTTATATTATACATGGTTGCTATTGGTTACTTATGGGGCAGATCAGGTACAACCATGCATCATATAATACTACTCGATTGATTTTGAAAAAAATCTCAGAGATTGTTTTAGAGGTACCGGAAAGTTTAGAGAGTAAGTAGTTTAAACCACATAAAAAAATATACCAAGTGCTAAATCCAACCGACGACTTGCGGTTGTTCATCTAGGTCGAATTATTTCACAAAATTAGGCACACTGACATTAGTTATTACTATAAGTAATTGCCCCCCCCCCACCGCTAAATAATAACCTGATATAGTGATACATATTATACTCGTGAATAGTTTAAGTCTTGTAAAATTTGTAATGTTATTTTCGTTTATGATTATCGATTACCTATGCCAGTACGAGTATACCTATATAGTTTAAAATTGGCTTGAATTTCAACCGCGATAATAGAAACAATAAATTATAATTCGTTTCATAACATAATATACCGAACGTAATAGTTTTGTGCAGCGTATAACTGAATATAATATTCTCCTCCGACAACGGCACGAGCTGCAGGTATATTTACAATCAATGATTGAATATAGATGATATCGCTTCAAAGTATACAATTGAACATTTGAACAATGCAACATAGTAATATAGACTATATAGTATCGTACCTACATAATATAATACAGGGAATGGTGTTTTCACGTGTCGGGTTTACGGAAGAACACGGTGGTCCACTCTCAACCACTAAATAATATAAATACGCAATCAGATGTTGGTCCGTATAATAGTTTTGGCGCAGAGGGGGTGAGGCACTCCTAATGGTGGATGTTATCAGTGGCGGCGCCAGGGCCAAAAATGTCCAAGTCTCCCATATATATTTTATACACATACATGCGCACACACATACATACACGTACGTGTGTGTAATATATATATATATTATATTAGCCCGTAGCCGGCCATCCCACTCAGACACCCCGAACACTATACAAACGATAATAAAATAAATTAATATCATTGAATGTTTTAAAAAAGCCGTGTAAAGTATAATGTCTGGTATCGAAACGTTCAAATATACGAGGCATTCGCGAGTATAATATTTTTTTGTAGGCGTGTCACCAGTTAAGGACTAAGGAGATATGGATAGGTATGTGTGTACTGTATAGTAGAGGAATACACTACCTATATACATGTTTGGTGTTTCTGCTGTATTGTTGCATAAGATGCGTCAGTAAATATAATAAAATATGTAAAGAGAGGGGTTTCAAAGTGTAGTTAGTTTCCTCGAAAACCGCCGAATGCAAAAAGAAGAAAACAGAACTGCGAAGCAATCACCAGTTTTTAACGAAATCTTGATCGTTATTGTTGCAGCGGGGTAAAGCGAATTCCACTCAAAATCGTTTTTCGATTAAATACAATGATTTATCACGGTTTTTAAATAAATGTATGTACAACGACCGCCGCCCGCCCCAGTACAGTCTTACTCAGTACCGCCGCAGTTTCTTACAGTTTATATTTCACTGAGATTTTTAAATTTATTGTTGTTGCACATTATTTATTTGTTCGAAAGTATAATATTAGGTAATCATGAGATATGCATGTTGTACCAGTACGAACACTTTGATATAAAATCGGAATTTAAATACCCACAATAAGTTAACCCATGCAGAAGTCGATAAAATATTAATTAGTATAAAGTATTAACCCAATTACCTATTCAATTATTGTAATACTATAAGGTACGTAGAATTTCCCACTAACATTAAAATTATACATAGGTAACGCCGTAACGGTATATACTTCAGTCTTTAGTACTATACTACATCGGACATAATGTTATTAATTGTGTGTTGGGTTCTGGGGGTGGCTCGGTGGTTGTCCTCAGTCACTAACCTGTTCTGAAGTCAAGCATTGGCCGGCATCACTAGTTCCCGGATAGGTGACCACCTGGTTTTTAGTGACTGATTCTCATCTAACACACACGTGTTTCTAACCCTCCACCAAAAAGGATAATGTCCATAGTTGACGATGCTTAAGATGAAAAAAAAAATTGTCTGTTATTATAGCATCTTATTGTTCTCCGAACGTCAAGTCATTGACTTCATAATAATAATGTTACATTGATGTGCATGCAAACTATTTATATTTATAGATATCGATGATTGTCGTATACTTCACAATATAATATGCAACGATGCAACGTTCTAACAGAATTTTAAACGTAAAGGGAGATGCATAATACATAGGTACATTATACATAATAGGTACGTGTGTTTTCCATATTGCGATAATGCAATGCACTATACATATGATATTATAAGGTATACAATATACGTAATATAATAATGTTATAATAACGAACGCCATAAAAAGACGATTTTATTTTTTTAGGGCTACAAGTTTATGACATTGACGAATATAATATTTTCATATTATTTCGAGACTATGAAGAAACAACAACAATTTGTTTAATTATTCAAAGGTCGTATTTTACTACTTTAGTCTTGTGGCCTTTGATTGCTTACGTGATATATATATATATATATAAGCATGGTGCACTGATGTGACTTAACTACGCGACGCGCATTCCACGTCACATATACACAAAGAAATAAATATGATAAGAAATTAATTTTATGTCTAAACATCAGCATTTGTTTTCAGATTTTATGCTTTCTTTCTGGGTGTTTCATTTTGAACTTAAATACAGCGAAAGTAGTAAACTACGTTAACTGCGTATTATACGATATTGTTTGCTCAAACTGTGTAGAGTATTTTAATTATAATACTTGTCAGCCATAAAAAAATGTTAGAATTTTGAAAAATACTGAATACGGTAACAAATATATATGATTATCAATTTTAACGAAATGATACTTGTACTTGGTTTTGAAGTACCTACATTAATAATATATTATTATTTCTATATATATTTTACATAAAAATCAAATTTATTTGTAGCTTAAGTTTTTCTGTAGTGAATAATGTTTTATTGGAAAAAATATTCGCATAAACTTTTATACTTTTGCTGAATTTCTTTATCAATGTTAAGTCTGTTCCTAAGTTATAACTTACAAATTAAATTTCTACTTATAAATCAAAATATCTTTCTTTTTTTTCATCATTTTTTATTGTGTATTTTGATGTAAACTAAAATATTATTTCTATATTAGTGTTTTTCAATGTTTGCGTAAATCGTCCATGTACTAGCATTCAGCACAAAATAATTTATACTACCTACCTACTCGTTCAATAATTTATTTAAATTCTTGATTATATTAAAGTCACAACATTAAATTTAATCTTAAAGGTTTAGCTGCAAGAAAAAAAATGTAATAGCTAAAGAAAAATGTTAATGCGATTAAACTTTTTGGCTTTAAAAATCAGATTGAAGTTTTATTTGATTGTCGTTATATTATAGCAATAATAATAATAATATACATTTATTAAAACACCAGAAAATTAACTACGACTATACGAGAAGAATTTATAAAAAGTTATTTTATTATATCTTAACGGGATTATTGTATACATTCAATAGGCATTTAAAAATAGTAAATACCTACTATAAATAAATAGGCACTTTTTGTGATTAAAAACATTGTGTGAGTGATACAATTTTGAATTTTTAAAATAATATATTATATTATTATAAACAGTATGGATGTAAGGCAATTGCTGAATGATATACTGAAATAAATGGAAAATATGTAAAAAGTTCATTATTTTAGAACTACTATTCGTATGATTACCTATATTATTTATGGTATTCTATAGTTTGTCCTTTCTTCGTTTTCATGCATTTGGATTTGGTGTAAGGTTGACGAATATTAACTATTGATAGGTAGGTACATTAGAGTAGACATTTCAATACATTCAAGTAATATGATTTTTATAATTATAAATTCAAGTATAAATATGTAATGTGATGAATTCTATGCACTAATACCAACGATTATAACATAACACAATGCGTTAGTAAGTATACTATCTAAACCTATAAATATTTAAATTTCTATGCTTCGTCATATGGCAAACATATCTAATATTAATTATTATGTTTTAAATTATATTTACCACCTGAAATAACGAAAACATTTAGAGATTAATAATTATTTTTTATGCTTGGCTTAGTTTAAAGGGCAAACATATTTTGTCAGTGTTAATTCAATTGCACAATTTTAAAGTATAACGCTTAATCTCTGAATTCCGCTGTAATAAACCTTTTGAAATACCTTCAAAAATCACGAAGACCATGAATAATTACGATTTTGCAATGTTGCCAAAATTACTAATTGGCGGCAGTACCTATACTATGTTGAAACTTGGTAAAATGTTTTGATTACATTTTATTGGACTATTGTGTAGACAATTTTTTTTGAAAAGTTTTGCTATCATAAATTCGTTTATTGTTATATAACGTAATATATAGTACTAGTCTAAATCTTTTCATCTAAAAAATGTCTTATTAACTTAAAATGTCTAATAATATAGGTAGTAAATTATGTCATGAAGCTATCTTTGTAATATTAAAATCTTTTTTTATATTACATTATATCGACGGTCTGTAATTAAAGTCCACTAATATTTTACATTTATAAAAGGCTTTTTATTCAATTAGGACTTGGTTAGTCATCATACATTTTAAGATTTTGAAGTTCAAAATAGGTACAAAATTTGAACTTCAAAATCTTACAACATCATATGTGTATAAGAACATTGATGGTTATAATTGTTGAAAGAGGATAACAACAATTCGTTTTTAATAATTATAAACATTAATTTGTGCCTTGAAATTAAAATTTGGTAAGATTCTTTGACTATCACGATGTGCAAAAAAAATAAATGTTTCGATACTCAATGTATGATGTACATACTATGCAAATTTAAATCTACAATACCTATATAATATTACCTTTACCTATATTCGACTAGTCGATGGGAAATGATAAATCAAAGCACTATTATATACGTACTTTAAAAAAATGTCGCCCAATAACCAGTATATTAAAAAAAAATATTTATTTTTGACCAGATAACCGAAAAAGTAAATGCACAAAAATATTTGATATAGCCAGGAAATTGAAACCCAATCACCGGAGGCCCTATCCTATGATACATACACAAAACATTGAACTTAATAGTATACAGTATAGCAGTATTCACTAACCGCGTCTAACTCAGCCATCGGCTATCCTATAGCTAAAGTAGAATCAATGAATCATATCTACTTGCATGTCCAACATGTGAAATTTAAGTAAAAACTAAACAAAAATACACAATAAAGATGAAGAGAACTAAACAATTTACTTGTATATAATATTATAATGAACTATTATTTTATAAAACTAGTTATATGAAATTCTGGGACTTGAATCAAGTCTACAAAATTTAACAATACATTATCAATAATTGTACTGTTTTTATTTTTTAAATCATGCAAAATGTACATTAATGGTAAAATACGCACGGACGCTGCACGAATTATAGGACATGTATACATTTATGGCGGAACTGTCCAGCGACACAACTTTTCAGCAGGTGTAATTTTTCAATATCTAATTCAAATTAATTAACTGTAAATATCTAATGGTTTTTGTCGTTGTGGCTTCCGATAAAAAAATAATAATGTCAATAGAAATTGTAAATACCTTGGATGTACCAGTGTACCACAACATAATATATAATATATATTTCCAGTCCTCGCGTTTTAGTCATTATTATTATTATTATTATTATTATTATTATTATTATTACTATTATTATGATTTATATTTGTTTATATAGCTTTTACCGTGACCTAATAATATTGAAGGCCTGGCCTGGTACGAGCATATAAAGTAGTATCGTATGACAAAATAAATATTCTTTATTAATAGCAAGTGTGTTATTTGAGTATACTCTACGCCTTTTACCAAAAATGAAGAAATGGAAAAAAATCAGTATAGTTTGTAAAGCTCCGATTCAGGCTCAGATTTCATATAGGTAGATACAATATTACAATTAATTAGACTATTATAGAACTTTATTTCTGACTGCTTAGTTTCAATAAGCACCACTTAATTTTCAATTTCACTAAATTGTTTTATTATCGTTTAGGTATTTAATAATTTAATTGTACGTAGAAGTCGGAAAAAACAGTAGCCAAGAAAATAGAAACATTTTACAGGGAAACATTTCGGTAATCAACTAAACACCTAAACACTAAAGCTTTATGTTTTAGTTTTAAATGAGGATATTATGTAGGTATAATATTTGTCGTATATTATAAAAATACAACTGTATCCATTAAATACTTTATAAATGGCGAAACAAAATTAAATATTTTGAAAGTTTAAACAGCACAGCATCGTCATTTTAAAAATTGAAGATTGTGAAGGAATATTACGAAACGGAAAGTTTTTAGATAAAAATGAATTTACAATATGCAGGTTTAAATGTTATAATGGTTTGAAAATTTAGATTATCTCATTATAAATTAGCCTGCAGACATTACTTTAAAAATAAATTCACATTTACTAGACTCGAGTATAGGTATAAACAATGTACAAGCACAGTTGAGGAAATGAAACAAATTAAACACATTGACATGAAAGAAAGGCTAAAAGATAAAATATATAAACTCAGTAGCTGTTTTATCTAAAATCGTACAAAGTTTAAAATAAAACATTAAAGGCATGTTTTAAGTAATATATTTAGAAATCATAGAAAAATAAATTCAGAAATATAATTTATTAGACTTGGACATAAAACGGTATTTGGTTAAAATATTTAATAGGTAGCTAATTAAAGTTTATGTCAAAGAACAAAGAGGAAAAGGCAAATTATAATATAATCGTAAGTAGCAATAATATTTTTGAAATCGACTACTTTAAGTTTATAAATTCGTTTTAGTTTTTATTTGATCTTACAAGATTTTTAGAGCTTGGATAGTTAACTAGTGTCGGTATATTAATAGACATCTATAGACTATAGATTCTATAGACTTTAGACGCACCTGGAAAACCATATTATTATAATAAATTTTACATCTTTAGTTGTTTGGTTATTAAAATATTAAAATTTAGAAATTTTATTTATAGACATAGGTTTTAAGAACCAACCACAAATTGTATCCATACAAATATTGATTGGAATTAATAATAAATTGTAGTAGTAATAAAAATACACATAAGTATATATTATGATATATCCAAGGCACTCAATTTATTGTATTTTGTTCCATTATCTAAAGAGTGTAATAAACCATTTTCTAAATTCTCCTAACAATGACCAGATTTGAAAGTTAGTATAGCTAGAGTTATTATTATAATCCTTTTGATGCGGTTAAATTTATTATGTTGTGATTGCTGTATTTTTTAGTGGAAAATGTTTGAACATTTTTCGTCTAGATATATTATATATATATACGATGCGTTTGAAAAGCAGTCTCTGTTACTCTCTCTCTCCTCTATCTCTCTCTCTTTTTTTATCTTACAAGTATCGATTGAAAATGGTTTTATTTTCCGTTTCGACGAAAATGAAAGTAGTTTGCAAACGATAGTAATTTTAGATTTTGAACCGAACGAGAAAATTATTGGTTTTACAATGGGGTACCTATGTTTTTTAAAATTTATTTTTATGTGTCTGTCATTATGTTTTGGAAGAGACAGTCTTACACATTAAGTGTTTTATCTGGTGCAACATTTGATCTACTCGGTAATTTGTTAAGTCAAAGTTCAAATAATTTCAGTAATATAATTGGTAATACTATATAGCAGAGTGATTTTTTCGGTTCTTAATTAGGTGTCAACTTTTATTTTTAAGCTCAAACTTAGGGTTAAAATATTTTAAATAATAAAATGGATGGATCTCCTGGAGCATCTGCAGGGTGCCAGGGTGGATAATACTGGATATTCATTTAAATGTTCATTTAAACTGGTTCATATTTACAAGTATGGACACATGTTTAGAATTTACAATAATATTTTGTAATTACAGTGACAGTTAATCTTACATATAGTTAATAAAGTTAAAAATAGTAATATAATCGCAAATAGATAAGCTTAAGTATAATAGACCGCGACTTGTGAACGTTTATGATCAAAATAATTTACCAGAAGAAAATGATTAAAAACATAATATAACAATGAAAACTGAACATAAAACGTATAACATGAACATGAATAATATAATGATTATCCGGCCATAAAATAACTTAGGCTATAATTAAAATCATCTATTGAGACCCATTAAAACAGATCATCGTTTAAATAGCTTACAAGTTGCATTTATCTATCTTTAGGACATTTCGACCATAATTCCAAAGCTGAAGTGAAACATACAATGTATTAAACTGTCTAGTTCTACGATTTGGATCATTAAAGTTCAATGAAGAAAGCAATTTTCGGCAATCAACATCCCCGTGGGTGAATTTAAAAATAAAGCATAAATCTAATCTTTTCCTTCTATTATCAAGCGTTTCATAGTATAATAATATCGACTGATATGATGAGTAGGTATATTGGATACAACCAGCGGTAAGCACGATCAAGAGACAAAAATCCGAAATCGAATGTGGGGGTTGGAAAAGCTGAAGAAACCCATCTATATCTTACTATTCTAGTATCATATACAAATTATTGTTTTTTCAATTATATTTTGAATATTATTGATGTTAAGACTTTAACAGTAAACACCATTGCCAAACGGAAAATATCGAATGTACTGACTTTTTTTTTTGAATATTTACTATAATAGGATAGTTAGTTAGATTTGAAAAATAAAACAAAAATATATCGGTATCCGAATTTCAATACACATTATATATACTTAATACTTACCTACATCTGAGTTCTCATTAAAAACAAAAAAACTGTATCATAAAAAATGCTCATAATGTATATTTGATTTACAAAACACTACTTCGTTGTCTTCAATATTGTGTGTGTAGTACTGCCGTGTATAAATGTATAACATAGTCATTAGTCATTAGTCATTAGGTACTCATTACTCTTTAACTGTATCAAATGAAAGACTGATAAATATTTTATTTACGATAATATATCATAAACAATAAAGTTAATTTGATTTTAATGTGTTTGTATAGTTTTATTGATTTCGATTTTATAGTAGCTTTTATAAACTATTTTTTTAAACCTATTATAATCCATAATAATTTTTGTTGGGATTAATATGCCGGTCGTTTCGCCGGCCATACACATTTAAAATGTTGAAAATATTTAGCACTCGATTCACATCAATTTCTATTCCATTGATTTAATTGCACACTATATAGATACCAATAAAAATTTCGTATTGTCGGTCACGAGTCACGACACGGTTGGCAGAGATACAACCTTTTTCTACAAAAATAATTTCCAGATAGTATAAGAAAATGAAAATAGTTTTAAACATTGTCAGAAAGTTCTTTTTTTATTTTATCTAAAAGACTAGACTGAAAGCGATGTTGGGTGACAATCGATTTGGGACTTATTCGTTTACTGTGTAGGTAGGTTTAGTGAGATAATATATATATATAATAAAGCACAACGAATTGTCGTCGATAACTTCACCATTACCGACGTAACCGCAGCGCTTAATCGTACTATTTGCAGAGGTGACAGTTTTAAAACGGTTTTATTTGATTAAATTAACTGCGTTTAGTTATTGAAATTTGCTTATCCTATCCCAGCCGCTGTGTTAATACACGTTAGTTATACAAGTCTCGTTTACGCGTTTACCTGTGGCCGAGGTGTTTTTGACGTTTTCGTTTAAAACGAATCCGTCGACGAAAATGAAATGGAATAGATGTAAATGTAAGGTACCTACCTCAAACTTGGTAACGGAGAAACTAAGAAATAAAAATACGTTTATGCCGAATCTCGACGTGATAATAATAAAATGACTGTGCCAGACTGCATATTATGTTATGTAGGTACTACAGTGGGCTGGTATTATATTGAATTTCTGTTTTTGTTTTCACACATTCGTGATATTAAAAAATGTTTTTCTCATACGACACGCAAATGTATATATTGTATATTAATGACATACATTTTTCGTCGTTCCGTAACCGTTACGTTTTCAACTTAGAATATTACATTATATTCAAATATTTTATATTTGCCAGGAATAATGTTTGCTTTTAGTAGAACGCCACCACCTCCCCTCCGCGGTGAATTATTTTCGCATACTTATTCGTAAATCCGTGGTTCCAATTTAACGTCAGTTGTTCAAACAGTTTGTTTTATTTTTGTTCCACTATTTGTTAAATATATTACGTTTAATCGTATTTCCGTTCCGTCCGCCCGACAAAAATTTAAACCGACAAGATACAATTAAATTTTACGTTGAGTGCCATTCCGGCGCGCATCGGTTCATACTCGACGATTTAATACGAGTATACAACTACTGTATTATTACGTATTTTCAAATATATTTTGTTTGTTATTGATTGTATGCGCAAAGCATTATCGAACACAATTCGTGTTTGACATTGCATGACTTCAAATCCGATCATAAACGTCAGTTTAAATTTAATCCGACCGGAATTAGCTGTAGTTTCTAAAACCATTCGTTACATTATGTTTGTAATAAAGGATGTAATATATTCTGGGTGATAATTATACAACATAGTCCATAGCCTATGCGCACTACGCAGCTATAGTTTAATCATAATTGTTTTCATTCTAGAACTATCCGTTTAGGTACTTACCCTGCACTACAGATATGTAGGTATATGATTACACATTTTTAGATATTTTATAAGTTGTGTAATAAAGTCGACATTAATAATATTATTGGACTTTATTCGAATTCTTTATGAAAAATAAAATAGTTCATGGTTTGTCGATGACTTTTATACAATGATATATATGCAAGCGAGGAATGCCGAAGCAACAAAAACGAAATGTTTTCAAACATTTAACAATACATTAAATAGGTTAACGAAATGTCATCAGAGATAAAACTATAAAAGCCAAAAAAAAAAAAATAAAAATAAATAACCGTGGAACGCGTATATATAACATTACATTTTAACATAACATTATTATTGTCGTTCAGATTACCGCGTACATTTTCAGATGATAATATTTTATATTTCTACATTACAGGACACGGAAAAAAAAACGTCACTCTTGCGCACAATATATTGAACACACACACACACAAAAAAAAAACCTGCAATTGTCTACTTAGTAGACTCTACTATATAATATGTATACACGTCCCCACGCACGCCATACAATGATAATAATATGGACAATATGAACCCTTAGACGGGTTTGTTTTTTACACCGAAGCGCCGGGGATTATAATAATAATGTATACTCTGTAAGATAATGATGCCGGTAGGCGGTATAGGTACCTATACATGTGCATAATATATACGGCGTAGATAGTATATACAGAGTAATCCATTAGATGTCTACACTAATTTTCCAAGTCAATTTTCGTGTTTTTTAAAATACAGTTTTTATACTTTTCTAAGTATTTTTTATCACTATATTTTTAAAAACGAATTGAATTTTTCCCATATTATTTTTTAACATGGTGGTTTTGAGGTTTTTTTTTATATGCAACTCGGAAAATTCAATACAATGAAAAATGGTGAAAACTAAAAAGTTATACTTTCGACTCGTAACGTATTAAAATTTGTGCTTACTATTACTTACAAATTGCCCATAATATTTTGGCGCGATCAATGTTCAAAAAGCTCTATGATGCACATCTTAATTATTTTGTAGGAATAACTAAGAGTGTCTATGAATTAATGTTTTCAAATACATACTTCAAATTACCCACAACATTATAGCATAGTCAAAAACTTGGAAATTAAGACGATGACGGATACGATTCAATATTTTATAGATGATTTAAAACTGCGGAATTTTCAAGTTACAATAATATACAACTGTGTTTAAAATTACTTACTAATAGATTGCTAAATACTAATTACTGAGGAAAATCAAGTAAAAAATGTTGAATTCGGATGGCTAACTCTGGACCGCATAATAATATGGCATAAATACTTAACATTATGCGCAAACCTTTTTTTTTCAAAAAGATTGACTTACAATGCAAGTGTAGACAATTAAATGGATCGTTCCTTATACAGTATACACTGTACACTGTATACATTTGTATCTGTTATAATGATTTTATATAATATTTTAAACATAACGCATTAGCACATAATACGACTACAAACCTACGTACAATAATATAATAATATACCCGGGCCCTCCGGAGGGCGCAGTTTTTATATGCAACTGTTATATTCAGTTTACCGGAGTACAAAGGCAACCGTCAGGTTATATATTTTATGCACTTGATGACAAACCGTAGTCGTATACTTGTGTCATTCAAAATGGGCTTACATATTATTACACACGAGTGCCCGCACCTAATATACATTGTACGGTAAGACTGCATTAGCGATCGTTTTTGTTTTATTTTTATTATTTCGTAACGAACATTAATATTATACCTACGTCCTACGTCTACCTGCATCATATATTATTGAGTAGGTATAGGTACTGCAGAAATATATTACACACGCTGTGTTGTAAAGTATTTTAATACGTACATGTATTCAAATAAAAGTAAACGAATACTATTTTAAAATTTCAAATACTTTTCGATAAAAGTATACGAATGTGGAGATATATTTTGAATACATTTGTGCTAAACTTTATAAATAGTTTTAAATTTGTGACCGATCATAATTTGCTATTACGCTTTCTTCTCGGGTAGCGCTTTCGTAGAAAGAATATATGATGATGAAAGTGCAGTGTTAACTACAAAACGTGCAGGTAAATACGAGCAATATACATTTTTAAAAAGTAGTGTTAATAAAATATAATATAAATCTATTTGACGATTAAATTGGTAGTAAATATTACTATCTGCATATTGAATCTTCAATAATTATAAATTAATCATCGAGAATAAATGAATAATAAAACTAGGTCATATTTTACACAACGTAGGTACCAATTCCATGTTCCATCAAATATTTCTATGATAATATTAATTAAAAAAAAATAGAATACAATAAGACTAAAACTATTTAACCATAAAAACTGGATTATAACATTGTTAAAAGGTAGACATTCTAAGTAAAGTATGTTTAATGATTGCTGACTAGAGGTATATAATTTTTAATAATACTAGCTATACTTTTTGAGAGATTTTTGTTCAGAATAAGCTCAGAAAATAAGTGAATCAAATTTAATTTTTATATAGACAATGTATTTGACAAAGATTTACATTTTGGTTTAGGAGAACCAATTTTGTGTGGTTAAATATAATATTAGAGTGAATGACCTATTAACAACATTAAAAGCAAGAAAATTATCTATGTTAACACTTGGAGTTTTAATGGTATTTTAATTTAAAAATGAGTATGACAAATAAAACAATACAAAAATGCTCTTAAATCGTTTAAAAATTAAAATATCAAATACCTACTGATAATTGTCGAAACTTTTATGTTTGACAAAAAGTCGAATTACTCCAATATCAAAATTAATTAACAATAATAAACTGTAAAAATGTTGTACACTTGCACGTCTGTCAGATGGACACAACACATGCGAGCATTCGGACCACATAATCACCTTTGGTTAGGTTAGGTTAAACGACACTAGATATGTTGTTACAACCTATCATTGCATATTTCCAACCCGTGTAGGCTAACTGGTTGTGGAAGAACATTGTAATCTACATTCGTAATACAAAATAATAGACATTCATTAAAATACTACTTCCGTTTGTTATTACTTATTTGTAACGTATTCAATTTCTTCAATGAAAATCTTGATTTTTATAAAATATGCTGTCAAATTCACTTTAGAATAAGCATTAGCTTGTAGACGCCATGCTGTAAAAACGAAAACAAATCTTGATTGTTTGTAAAATAATATACTGCATGTTAACGTATTATTATGTATCTATATTAATATATTATATTATTATATCAAAACTTCTTACGTAGTGATACCTATACTATATAAAGTAAGTATAATAGCATATATGAATTGTGGCGAACGACTAAAATATTTCCGAATTTCGACGCATGAGAATCAAAATATACTATAAACCTTAAGCGTGTATTGTATTATATTATACAGCCATACATAGTGGAGTATTACAACTTAATTTCGAAACTTCAAAATAATATGTATAGTGTAATTCTCTTTACATTATACGGTTTTTGACGAAACCTTGAGCTTCTATCATTTCATCACATCCATGTTTTTATAATACTTTCTTTTCTCCAGATTAAATTATAATTTTTATTACTTACAAAATACATCAAAACAAATTTATATAAGACTTCACCAAACATGCTCAACCTCATTTTTCCATTTATTATTAATGCATTTGTTGAAATTCTGCTTTTGGAAATTTTAAGTACGTATACTTAAAGAGTAAAGACTACATTTTAAAAGTCTTGAGATCTCATGTATACCGACTTAAGGAGTGTCACAAACTACAAACAAAAATACAAAATACAAACTTCTATTTTCAAAATGAAAACTCCCTTTTCAACTTTAAATTATTTAGTGATTAATTTTCTGAAAATGTATCAAAATAAAAATTCAATAAAATAGTTTTGTATTAATTAACTTTGCATAGAACTAAGGATAATAGATCCAATATATAATGGGCTTAGAACTTTGGAAGATATGGGAGCTAATATGGTGAATTGAATAATCGAGTAATTCATATTAATCAATCAACATTTATTATTTGTTAACATGGTCCAAGTATAGTAAATATTAGGTCCAATATTACATTTATTTTAAACTTTTATAATGTATACATATTTTAATATACGAAAAACTACTAGTTAGAATTTTGAATTAAGTACATCAAACATTTCAAAAACATTACTCATAAAATGATTTTGAGCTAAAAGGTTTTCTTATTCGAAAACTTAAGTTTGAAACACCATGGGACACTATTTAAGAAGTACAAAAAATCTCGAGAATTCGAAAAAATAGTCTTTAAGTATGTTCAAAAATTCCTAAAATATGAATTTAAATAAATTTAATATTAAATGAAAAATGAAAGTGAGCTTGCTTGGCGAATCATCCGGTATATTCACTTGAATAATTTTTATTCATTTATTTAATAATTAATATCATTGTTCTTTTGATATCGTTTAATATTATTGTAGTTTGGTAAGTAAGATTCGTTAAACAATATATAATAAATATCGTATGGATTACAAATGTATCAATAAGTATATAAAAAAAAATTCACAGCATTGGTTTATAATTATAAATTATACTGAAATGGTGCTAAACTGCGAGACTCCTACCGCATCTATGTGTCCAAGGAAACTTCTGCAGTTATTAGTTTATGAAACTATTAGATTTGCTCGTCCATAGAAAATACGAGAAAATCATTGTAAAACTGAAAATGGTTACGAATTTAGTTTTACGTTTTCGTATCAAAATGTTCATTAGCGAAACGGAGTTTAATTATTTCCGTATTAATTTGTACTCTTAGGTATATCTATCACACGCGCATCTCCAAATATAATATAATATATTGGCATCAAATACGCCGTCAAGTGAAAATAACAAAAGACAAAAGCTTGACGTTACGGCACTTTCTCGACTTTTGCAAATGCATTAAAATCCTCGAACCGTATAATTATATTAAATATAGGTATACACTATATATATATTATATAAACGCGTTTACGTCTACCCTATAGTTAATAACAAATAATAATATAGTGCTACATATTACAAACTATTAAACAATACTTTAGATTGTCCAAAGTTCATTGAACGACAGGAAAGATACAATGATACGTTGAATATTCATACATACAATATACATATAGATAAATAATTTATTAATATAATATTGTCTACTTTCTCAAATATTTAATATGAGGTCATATATGAATATCAGACTATGTAGGCAAATCGATAAGTTATACGAGTTATATGCAAATAACTAAATTCAAATTTCTAGACAAATTGTTTTGATAATATATAAGTATTATAAAACTTAAAAAAAATAATTTTCTACAAACATTTTTAATTTCATTCTAATATGAGCATGCCCCAATGAAATACACGACAATGACTTTCATAATGTAGGTACTAAATATTAATGAATAAGTCAATAGAGGCAAGATAAGGTTGTATTATACTACAAAATAAAGATTGTTTCATAAAATGTGTATCAGCAACATGTGAGCATTCAAGGCACTGGACTCCTCGCTGGTCGGGAAAGGGCCTCCATAAACGAAAAGGCCAAGAACAACGACAAAAACTGTCATCGGGACACTAGTCGTCTTGTTCTCAGGTCAGCTTGGAGAAAACGACAGACACGCAGTACCAATGGGCGATGTGTACCTTATTACCTGTCTCGCGCTTTCGATTTCGTTGCACTGGACTCCGATGTATATTGTGTATGGATTGCAATATTATTGTATGCAGTGACAGTCCTATCTCCTGGAGCGCGCATGAATATAAATTACCTTTGATAAATATTCATTACATTGAGTAGTTATTGGATCCAATCTCAACCTATTAGATCAATATTCGATATGATAACATAACAATTTTTATAATATCAAATAAAAAATAAACAATAGATTTTTATTTGAAAAAAAATGTTTAAACATATGCCCCAAAGTAAAGTCAGATAAAAGAGTGACAGCTATTAAATAGTATTACACAGAGATTAAGTTGTGAGCTTTAAGTGTTGAAAGGGAAATTAAATTGAATATATCTTAATTACATATCTATAAACTTTTAATTGTTACAATATAATTATAATACTTTACATTTTTACTAGGAAATCACGACTCGTCTTTACCATACGATTGCAGCATCCACTGTCGGATGACGACGAACATTATTGAGTATGCACAAAACAATTTTTTTTTCATTGACTCACGTGAGGGGGCTTTTACCCCTCTTTTTATCTTTCTACCTATCATTGTGTATATATATTACAATAAAAATTCGGAGGAAATTGATTTGGTAAAATGTCGACCGGTAATGACAATGAGGTTTGAAAGCAAAAATATAGATGGGGTCCGATTATTATTATATTGCCTGCATATAATTCACCCAAATATTCAGAGGCACTATATGTATTATTGAGCCACGCAGATAATAAAACGAATATCTAGGTACAGATAAATATTGAAATTAAACATTTTTATCTAGATATTATTTTTTGAACAAAAATATTTTTAACTAATAACGATGTTTATGAACCTAATTGTATTGCATAGTATTATCTATTATTCCCTTGTATAAAAGACCTGAAAATTATTATTTTTTTTAATCTAAGTATTCTGTTTAAATTCTTTCAGTAGAATAATTTATAATAAAATAATAGTATAATATTTATATAATTTATAAATGTATAGTATAAGTACACTACTATTCAAAAAATAAAAAATAAATAATAATTTGTATAAGCAATAAATTGTATAATACTTCGTATATATGAGGTATTATATTGTTTGCAATAGGTATTACAAAAATATAAAATATATTTACAATTATTTTTAGAAATGTTGAAATAAGTAATAAGTAATAACAATATATTTAAGAAAATACAAAATTCAATATTTACAAAATGGAATATAATAACATATTTAAAAAACGAGAAGATGATTAGAACCTGGAGAACAATAATTTAAGTTTGGATATCTATAGTTAGGGGTATATTATATTTTGGATGACTATTAGAAACCAAAACAATTAAATATAATAATAATGATATGATCTCTGGTCGATGAGTGATAGACAGATGTTGATGGTGGAATGAAATGAATATTAAAACACTATAATATAGCACATTTATGAATATCATAAAACATATTATTATTTAGGTGAACATATTATATAAAATAAGTATAAAGACTATTGAGGAGAATATAATATTCACCTACCATTGCATGCTAAAATAATAATATAGTATCGTATAACGCTCTGCAGTGTTCAATTTTGCGATATTATAATATTATTCTTATAGCTCGTATGATACCTATAAATACCTACGCAAGATGAAGCGCTTTTTTTATGATCTCATATATTTAGAGCAAATAAAAAATAGTTTGGAGAACACTATATTCCTAATAATAGTATTATTGGAGTTAGGTTTATACTATATAGGTGGATATAATAAGTGAGCTTATAGAATTTCTACTGAATCGGACTCTAAAATCGAACTAATAAGCCAAATCAGCTAATTACTGATCAATAAAATGAAATGTGATATTGCACTTAATCTTTCTTGTTACAAAACTTGTCCAAATACTATAATTATTATCTCTAATTAATTTCTGTATATGAAAAAAAAACACGCAGAATAGATTAATGGAAACTTAATTGATGAGAGTTACCTATAATGATTATGAAGATGACTATTCTTAAAAATGAACAATATTTTATTGAAAATTGTTTGAAGTGAGAATACATTTTAATATGTAAATGTTTATTTGATCTATAATTCTAAACTAAACACTAAATATAGAAAAAAACATTTTAATGAAAAATTAAAAAATTTGATTTTTATTGGAAAATTGTGTTAAAGAAAGTTTTAAGGTTTAGTAGATAAGTTTTATTATATTTTAAATATTTCGTTTCAAATTATAATTGTAATTATTATTATTACTATTTTTTATTTTTATTACTATTTAATAATCTCAATTAAAAATAAATCCTGTTTTTTCTCCGGTGTAATGATATTATATGTTTATACTTTATAACTAAGTATAAATAAAATTATAAACAAATGTTTAACATCTAAATATAATACAGGTTATTTATTTTTTTAATTTTTGCTGATTAAAGCTGATATGTGATCTAGAGAGCAAACGAAAAACGTGCAAATACTTCATAAAATAATATTTATCTGATTATACAAATGATTGAACTTTGTTTGTTCTGAGTTGTTCCGCATATACTAGATGGGTCGGAATAAGTCAGCTGTTGCAGTAAGGGAGGATATAAATTATCAAATATTATTATTATTGTCAAAAGGGGCTAATATAATCCGCCTTCGATTCCAAATTTTGTTTTCCCTCTTTTTTTTTTGTATGTGTTTTGGTCGGATAGAAACAAAAAAAAACCGTTGAAGTTCGTCCGAAGCGTGACTAGGATTTTTATCATTATGGAAAGAGAGGGGAGGAGACTGGTGGCCTACCAAAATATCTTAAAACATCACGTATATGGTCCCTCGCCCTACCACAAAAAAAACATTTACGTCAGACCAGTCGCGCATAATATTATAATAATGTACACAGTATACACGCACTCATTCGCGTGCTATAATAATTGTTATTATTGTTGTTGCGATATTTTGCACAATGATGACGTTCTCTTACATTACTGCTGCGATGTATATCTGACGAAATATACGGAAATGTGTCTTACAAATATCTCGAACGACGTCGTTCGAAATTTCGAGACAAATTATATGGGTACATGCAGATGGAAGTTTTTTCGTTGACTGAAGAAGTCGTCCTTAATAAAATAATAACAATAATAATATTAATATTAAATATATTGTATATTGTTATCATCACTACGACATTGCACTAATCTACGCCGAAGAAAATGCAATAAAAAATAACACGCGTCACATAAGTATGCATATTGCATATTGATATTATATAATAACATAAAAATAAACGATAATGTTTTCTTAACCGTTTTTTTTTTTTTGGTACAATAATAATAACAATAATCATATATTCGCGTAGGCCACAACCATCACGGGTTTCTGTTTTGATAATACTGAACCACAGCCATCTGTATATTATATACGAAGTACCTATATATGCACGTATAAATAAGTATAACAATAATAGATGAAATTCAAACGACTTGCGAACCGAATATCATTATATTTTATGAGTTGTAAATTACTAGTCTGAACATATTATAACATTATTATGGTTTTTATTTTACATACAAATGTGAGAAATATAGATTTTTTTCATTTTAAACAAAATATATTATACTCGTTGGTATAATAGAATAAAATATGAAATAAAAAATATAACTAAATATTTAAGTTTAATAGCAACATAATATTATAGGAATAATAGATAAAATAGAAACAGTTTACAGTGATTTATATTATTATCCATTTTAGGTAAACTTTTTTTCATTACTTAAAGGGGCCCTAATATGAGGTTAGCCCTTAAGTATGCCCAAACTGACATAATTTGTAGATCCGGCACTGGCACACTTGGTATGGTATATCCTTATATTTCGTATTAAATTTATGGCATATACTCAATACTCATATTATAACTAAGGTTCTAGAATTAGTGGCGTATATAAGAATTTAAGGTCACCTGGGTCATAGTCGAATTTCAGATTTAATTAAAATATATATATATGTATATGTCATAATATTGAGCCCCTACCACCCTAAAAAATGTAATTGGCCTGTGTAAAAATAATTCATTTATGCTTCACTATTTAAAATAAACACAAAATTAAAATATTTAAGTGCTAATTTTTATGATTATACTGTAATTCGGCCCTAAAGAGCCATTAAAATCAAAAAAAAAAAACCTATGAATTAATAATAATAATAATTATAACTATTGTGTACATACGTCGAGTGGACTAATAGTTTTATTGTTAAAATATTATTATTTAAGGTGCCTAATAATCGTTTAATATGCTATGATTAACTAAGCGACCTTATTTTGAACAATCGTTTATTTGCAAACTAAACTCATTAAATACCTAATTTGAATGCTTGAACGCCTTAGACATAGTTCATAATATAGATAGTTCATAAACCTAATTGAAATAAATATATTCCGTTGCTACGCATAATTGTATAACTATACGAGTGTGTGTACATTGTCAGTAAAAACTAACTGCAATTTATGCTGAACCTACTTATAAGTATCTACATAATAAAATAATTTAAATCCTGTACATATATGAATAAAATTCAAAAAATGCATGATTTTGAAAAAAAATACGTAGACTATGGGAAAGTTTGACTTGATAAAAAAAACTCATAAAACCAATGAATATAGTAATAATATTATGTTATTGTATATGTATTAAAAGTAAAAAATTGTATTTTTCAGTAAAGTATATGATACAGCCATACAGGTACCTACTCGAGCCGTATACCTTTAAACGCCCATTAAATTAATTCAGGAAATATATTATAATATAATAATATATAATATGTTATTATTTGACTGCGGCAGCGGGTATTAAAAGTCACTGCATGATTGCATATTTTCAATGTCAATTGGTATGATATTTTTTTTCTCTCATTTCGCAATGTATAGTTACAAATTCTAAGGTCTTGATTGCTGCAAATAATATGCATTCAATTTTAATACTGGTTAAACCGTGTAGGTAGGTACGCGCATGTAATATTATAATAAACTGCAGCTGCAGGCGGTCAGAGTTTGCTGCATCGTGTAATATTGTATAATAATATATACCTGTACCTACATAGTAAGCATGTAATAATATGCATATAAGTATTACGTGTATAAGCACAATCACATATCCATTTGAAATTACATTTGCCGAATAAGTATTTTAAAAACGAGTTTTTTTTACCATTGTCGTTGTTTAGTATGAACCCAAATGTAATTTAAATATAATTATGATTTTGTATATATGGATGTTTTTTCTCCCTTCAAAAATAAAATTGATCTCAAGTTCAACAATCCGTACATAGCACTAATTTTACAACACATACAATTATTATCATCTTAACATTTATAATATATAATATGTACTTACTAGGTATTTGAGATTATACATTAAAGCCAAAGGCGCTGTATAATTTATAGGTATATTATATTGTGCTTACATATAATTATCAATAATTATATACAAGATTTTTAATGCAAAAATATTAATTACTAATTGTTTTCTATTCATTTGCATATCATAATATGGAGTACTTAAAACTTAATACTACAATGTATCGACATTTTCTTATCATACACTTTTCAACTAATGATCTGTAATATATTTGTATTTATAATTCGTAACAGAACATGATATTTTCGTAAAAATGTCGATGAATTAAATAACCATGAAATGTTGTACCATAATATGTTAATAATTTATAAGCAATTCAAATTAAGTCAAGCAAGTAGTGCATTTACATTTTGTGGAATACCTACCCTAACCACACAGCGCCAAGTAACAATTCAACACCAGCGTGGGTGCATGGAGATAAGAAAAAGGTTGTATGGTCGGAATTTGACACTGGAAGTATTTCAGGTATCCGAAATTTGGAATACCTCGATCAGGGAGTATTTAGCTAGAAGTCACATTGTGTAAAAATTAGAATGTTCATATTTTAATATTGTTACCTACGTAAAAGTATTTAGAATACTCAATAAATAATTCAAAGTAATGTCGTGGAAAAAAATGAAACAGTGTTTTTTTATTTAGTCAGGTACTAAATATTTTACTTCGATTTAAGATGTAATATTAAATAACAGTCGCTGCAATACTAGAGAGACTTACGTAAAACGTGTGTTACATAATATTATAATCCCGAATGTATATATTTTGCAGATTAGTATAAACTTACGAAAATAATAATCAAGAGCCCTTCAACCTAAACTTAAACTTCAATCTCAATTTCAATATCAATTTTCAATTTATAAGGTGTTATAAATACTGTAACAGTCGATCTTAATAAATGACTCAAAGTTAAAAAAAACCCGAAAACGTATTTTTGTATATGATTTGGTACCTATAATAATTTTGTATTACAACTCACTATTTATGAAAACTAATTTTTTTCGTCAAATATAACTATCAAGAAATCTGAACAAAATCAAATGCCGAAAGTTTGTTTTTAACATTAATTTATTATACACATTGTTGGGGAGAATCGAACACATTATGTAATAATAATATAGTTTTGTGTTATAACGATAGTCCACGGTATAATTTATACAAAATAATAATGTAATAAGATATGATTTTTACATCAGACCATATTATATTAAATTTAATGGATTTTAAATTCAGTTTTTTTTTTACCTCCACGCTATTGGCAGATGTTAAATTCGAAGAATGAAATCAAATTATGTGCCATCACTTGACTTGATGCGTACATTAGGTACTGAACTCCAGAAATCAAAATTGGGAATATAAAATTCGAATGACATACTAATCTTTAATTGCTGAATAGGTATTTACTGTTGCAGTGAGTTTCGTGAAAAGAAAAACGCTTACCTACTTGAATATTTTGTGACGTGTTGAAATTGTAAAGCGATGTCCAGACTCGTTGTAATGTGTTGAATAAAATCATTTCGATAACAAATATTTGTTACAAATATTGTTTTCGACATGTTTTGATGTTTACCGGCCTTTGACGGATAACAAACAACACGATAGAAACTTCGACGTTACTCGAACAAATTTAATAACGAGCGATGAAAAAAAAGTTTTAGTTTACAAAGAATTCGGTTGTGATTGATAAACAACAACGTAGTTAAGCCTAAGGATTAAGAACGCTGCCGAATAGTCAATAGCCCTGTAATATAGTACAAATGTTATATAATTTATAAGGTTTTATAATACATAATGACATTACTTTAATCACAAATTTATTGAAACTATAAAATTTGCCGAGGATAAGACATTGTTGTTAGATCAAAATATGATAGGTATACAGGATAGTCTTCACGATATAAATAAAAATATATTCTTAGCTAACGATGAAAAGTTAGTACCTATCTACTTGGTATTTTCAATGTTTTACACATTTCAACGATGTATTTTTTTTATGTCTAAGCATATGCAAATATCTATCATAATTTTAATAGGTCGCAAATGGTGATTGGATGTATCATAATGATTTATAATTTATACCCTATATTACAAAAGCTATTAGGTACACATTTTACTACTTACACATACCTAACGGCGTTAGGTATGTGAAAGTAGGCTAACGGTAAGACCCTTTAGTAATCTGAGTACCATAAAGGGTTACTTCTGGAGAAGGTGCTACCTAGCTATAGTATAACTTATAAGTGTGAATACACTTATTACTTATTAGTATAATGAACTGATTTAGTTTGATAAGTATCATATTATTAAAATATTATAATATTGTATTTACATTAAGAATGTTAAAGTGCCAAGTGTTAGCGTCCAATAAGAAATGTCTAATTCTCAATTTCTTATACTGAATAGTTTATTGTATATATTTTAGAAGGTATTTAGGCGTACGAATTTTAGTCTCAAATCGATATGAGAAGCCAAAACAATTCAAATGAGGTTCATAGATTTGATTTCCTTAAAATTTAAATACATTCAGTTAAGGCCACTAATGGTGTCACATACTTAATACTACTTTCAGGTTTACCATTAGATATGATATGTAAAATGTCAAACAATATTCAAGCATTTCTATGTTAAAATGACCAAAAAGTGTCCATATTAATTTACTGTTTTTTATGCCAATCGTCCAAAGTATATTGCATGGTTAACGTAATAAATGTTTCAATAAATCTTGTTATGTTATACAAACAACAACATATTTTTGAAATTAAGACAATAGGTAATAGGTAGGTAGCTTAAGTAATCAGACCACAGCAATATTTATATTGTTTGGGTTATTAAACGTGCAAGTTAACTATGAACTATCAACATTTTTGCTCGCCATTATTATATATCTTAGATCGTCGATTTTAAACAACAGTTATGTTTTCGTTACTATATATTCCGTCATTTGGCTTGGTAAATCATAATTTATCAATATCTTACGATACTGTTGAATCAGTTGTACTTATTGTATCATCAGCTTTAAATTACACAAGGTTAGTTTTAAAACAAAACAAAAAAGTTTGGGAAAAAATAATCATTCAAAGTTTTGGAAGTATAATATATTAAATACTTAAATATTAAAAAATGTGATTCTAACCTACATACTTACCAAAGAATTTATGGATGGTAATAGTTTCAGTTTTGATTGCGCAACACAATATAATAAATTACTATTACGTTAGAATTGGGCAAAACTATTCGAAACGTTCAAAACTCAAAGAGGTCGATTATTTCTCGATTTTAAAATTTAAATTTAAATTTTAGAGAGGTTTAAATAGTCATATAAGACCTTTATAAATTATAACACTTATAGAGACTTGATTTTCAAACAAGAATCATAATAATTTATACATTATACGTTATACGTACAAAGTATTATATCCATACTGTAGTACCTAGATCTTGACGTTATGCTCCACAATCATTATTAATACATTTTAATTGAGCGAAACAAAACAATAATGCAAACCAACCGTTCGCCGCTACAACAGCTAATGGCAATAGTTGCCAGGCTTTAGATCAACAAAAAAAATAAAATAATGAAACATACGATTAATATTGTATGGGTACTCGTATATATAATATTGACAATATATTTACTACCTGAGAGTGGAAATAGATAATTATTCGTTTCACAAAATCTAAACGGCTGATGGTTGAATCACTTATGTGTCTATGAATAATTGATTAGGTTAAACCACCCCTAGTATTTCTAGATTAGTATATTATTTTCAAGTATAAGAATTACTTATTAAGTAATATTATTGAAATTGTATCAAGTTTCTTGTACAGGACTTCGGAAGACGTCACACGTCGATCTTATGAATTTCTAAGTCCATAAAAACATTCCCGAAAGATTTTAGTTTCGTAAATGTTTTTTTATTCAGAAAATGCGTAGTCTTACATTATAATAAAACTTAAAAGTTGACATTATTTTAAAAACGATATTTCGTACTACATTATATATAAATGTTGTTCAATCAATTTTCCAAATCTATAAAAATGTAAATATTAATAATTTTAATTAATAAACTTACACATTACAATTTATTATAAATTATTGAATACCTACTGGTTGTTGCCTACTGGCTACTGTAATCCATTGTCGCCATATTATTTGAATATTACACAGTACAAAACCACATATTATGGTGTACTCTAATACTGTAAACTTGTATTCGCACTTTACTATTTTTGGGTCTCAGTTAGATAATGAGCACCATATGATGGCGCTTTCTTATGACTAGTACTATCTTCACCACATTGGTGGGGCAGTTTATGCTGAATGCACTGCACTTGTCCGTCGGACATTGTGGAGCATACTCTGCTCCTTTGCCCGAACTGGAAGGGCTCTGAGCTGACCTTGGTACTCGCCTCAGTCGTCTCCATACCAACGACTGGCATCTCGGACATTATCTGTGAATCGTTCTTCGAAGATCTGCTGACCAACCACACCTAGAGGGTGGCTGTTTCGTGTGAAGCAGAAAATACTTTTATGATCTACTATAAAATAGGACACTAGGGTGGTTCACGAAGTACGCGAAGTCCAGGGCACCAATTATGGTCGGCCCGATTAAACCTAGAAACAGTGCCAATTATTATGAATATCAGCTGTTCATATCTGTTGTTGTGAGGATTAATAAGGTGGGGTCTACCTTCTATTATTATGCGCATATAGAGCTAGGATATCGGGGTATGGCGGGGTTGTCTTGTCTACTTTCTTTTTAGTGTATATTATTGATGTTTCAATAAATGTTGAAATGTTTGTGGGACCAAGCCTTGTGAATGCAGTACAGTCCCCATGCAGCGGTACTAACAGGAAAAAAAAGATGAAGAACTTATCATGAAACCTGACACTGATGGTCTTCAGCAGCATATTGTATAATATGCTTTACGAATGCTATATAAATGTTGATAATATATTTTAGACTTGGAACTTAACCTGTTTGAGTGACTGCTTCAGCTATAACACATAATTATTACAATAATCATTATTGCAATAACATCTGCTAAAAATCACATAAAATATAAATTGATTTCCAGACGTTTTATCCACATAATAAATGTGCAAAATATTATGACCAAGCAATAGTGTCCCAGTAATTTATTAGGTTTACATAATTGTGACCAAAATATTTTATGGACGTTTTTACATTTGACCACCGACATTAGGCGTAAATAATTTATCCATGTATTGATTTGATGTCAACCATATCATTTAATAGACACAATCAATGTAAAATACTAAAATATATTCATTCTTGATTCACTGATGGCCATTGGACCTCTCTGCAGACAATTTAGTTGATAGAACTTTAAAATTTTTTTCAGTTGTGATAAATTAACCATTTTTTGCTGATTATTTATATAAATATATTTGCTTACAAATATTTGTTTTTGATTTTGAATGATACATAAAACATATTGATTTAAAAATGTGAGTTTTTGAATTAGTGCACAAAACATCAATTGAAATATGAATAGTGTTGACACATTATTTATCACGAACAGATAAATGATAAATAAATAAATAAATAAATTCTTTAAATTTAAAGAGAGCATCACTTCTAACGGACAACATTGTTTATGGGACAAAAATATAATATGTTGGGCGTTATGCCTAGGAACTAATATTTCAAAATAACAAATGTTAAACACTTAATATTTTTTTTTATTCTAAAATAGTTGCTCCAAAAATTCCTAATGTCGAGTAATGTATTTCAGGTAAGTATTGAATTTTTATATAAAAAAACGAATTCATAATAATTTATAGTTAAGTAAAACTAACAATGTTTTTTTATTGGGTTAAATAAATCTCAAAGTTAATTCCCATAATGTAAGGGATCGTAGCTTATTTTATCGCGAACCTTTCCTTTAAATATATTATGTTTTCTCCTGTTAATAATTTATGATTTAGAGGTAGAGTTGGAAATTCCACTACGGATTTTTTGCTATATTATATTTCTATTTATATACAACGTATATATTAGTATGTGGTATAGGTACTACCAAAACAGTTTAGGTAACGGTCCACGTAGTTTACTAAAATAAATATAACTATATTATAAATTACAGTCTAATCGATTTAAGGTAAACTATTATAATTATACGGGGTTTTGTAGACATTTATAATAACAGCACCATGATGGGGTATTCGTTTGTATAAAACGAATATTTTAATATATTTGATACTGGTTATGATAGTAAACTATGGTACATTATAATTAAATTCTAAGAAAAAAGGATAATTTAATTAATGCTTTATTTAAACCAAGTGAAGTGTCATTTGACCACGTAGCTATACATGATTCCGAAGCCTTGCAAGTCCATGTCCCTGGGATCGACCGAAATAGCAGAATGTATAATAATTGTATATTATGTTGTTAAATACAAAAAAAAATTTCTAAATAATGTAATCACCGTCTTATCGTGTTTGTATTAAAATTTAAAACCTGATATACTAAGCAGCGTTTTTATAAGTTGCGTCCTTCACATTCTATGATGAATTAAATAAACACATTAGGTAATTTTCGGCACATACCTATATATAAAGCCATGAGGAGCTTCATCCCCCACACTCCTTTAAATTTTTAATAATAATAATCAAACATCAACCCGATATGAGTAATTTGTTTTTATTATTATCACTAAAGCGAACATGCCATATTATGATCTATGATAATAATTTTTAGTATTAAATTAATTTTTATTCCATGTATTGTACAAGTGTAATAGACACCTATTCTCATCCAATCACTAGGTCACGGATATTGATTGTAATTAAAAGTTCAAAACTATTATGATTTGTAATCGAAAACAAGGACAACTATCAGTCATCATATTATTATTAGTTTTTACATTAGGTAGGTACATTAACACATCGTTACAAATCATTCAAAGCAAAATAACAAGATGAAAACTATTCATAATCAATAAGTAATACTATTTAGTTTTGAAATCAAAGGTATTACAAATTATACCTACATAAAAAATGAACCTTTATAAAATGTCATCATTTATTTGGTTTGTAGTTTCTGCTACACTCTCTTTAATTTCAAACACTCAACATTTCGTACCGCATAAAGTGTGTACCTACTGCACATTATTTTAGTTCCCTCCTGTCTGTGCACATTGCAAAACAACACATGACGAACTTTAGTCGTTCGACAGCTTATTATACTCGTTAGTAACCCGTTTACATCGTTGGTCTGCTGTTTCAGAAAATCAAACCACAATTATACCACATGTACAGCATCGCGACCATTGGATTATTGGATTTATATTCGTTTTTGAAAGTTTTTTTTACTAAAATTAAAACATTTACGCTCCGCAGTCCCACGGGTGCAGTGAAGGTGTGCATTTACGTTTCGCTCATTTATATTTGATGTACAAAACACACCGCGCTGCAGCTACTAACACTTCTATATTATAGGTACATAATATTATATTGTATCATGTTACACACGCGGTCTAGTAGTAATACATTGTTATTTCAGCTCTCTTCTTAGTCGTTATGTATAATAATATAATAATGTACAGGGTGTGTCTGTAAAGACATTACGCCATATCCAGACTTAATTTCAGTGTGAAATTGTGAAATCTTCCAGATACACACTGTATAATATAATATACACTTTTTCTACCTGTATTGTATTGTGTGTGTGTGTGTAAAAAAAAACCTTTTTTCACGGATATGTGCAGAATACCGAAACTATAATAAAATCTTATATGTACGTAGATTACACGCTCGGTGACAACATATTACTATTATTATTGAGAATGTGATATCTCCGTAATACCGTCGCTGCAAGTATTATGATGACGGAAAAAAAGATCTTGAGTCACAGCCATTGTTTGGATTCGCACAGCATAACTATTATGCTGCTGTTATACAACATTTGTCATCGACTCGTGCCTCATATTTTATAGGAGTGCAGACAAATTTCAATTATTATTTGCGACGGAGGTGAAAGAGCGATGACGCGTATGCTATTTGATATTTTACAGAGCAAGAAACATCGTTCAAGTAAATAATTAATGTAACCACGCCGAGGAGTTCGATTTCGGGTAAATCATATCGCATCATTTGTGGACCCAAAATATTCATGATATGGGGAATGTGGTATTTTAAATGTAATATTATATTACGTATTTACATTATAATGGGTTCGATGTCGTATGACACATATTTTTTTAGACAATAATGAAATCAAATTTCAACCAATCGTTAGAAAAATGATAAAAGTGGTTTAAATTTTAGTAAAAATATATTGGTATTTGGTAAAAAATAATTTTAACTGTAAAATATTCACCAAATTTTCATATTAGCATTAGCTAAACATATTGATATTAACAATTTTTAAAATCTAAAGTTTTTTGATTTCTTACAGAAACATTAAGCTTCAACAAATTAACTTGGACAATTTCTATGGTTGACATATCTATGGTTAAAAAGTTGATAAAATTAAGTGTTTTAAAAAAAAAATAACAATTTTAGTTATTTTGATTAAAATTGTAATTCTGTAATTTTATAATTTTATTTGTAGGGCTTGAAACTTTATGCTACTACCTACGTGTATTATTATTTACTATACTTTAATAGTCACCATTTAGATATAATCTTAAGCCACTTATACAGTTATACCATTTATACCATGAATCTATATTCTATAATACTTACGCTACATTCGTATGGGTATACTGACTATACGTACCTATTGACTTGACTTATAATAGTCAATAGCGCAGCTAGTAATATTATAATAATATTGTTATATCCTATAAATTGTATTTTATGTTAGGCGAAACTTAGTTCAATCTACCTTATTACTAATAGACAAATTAATTAATTGTAGCAGTTTAAATATAGGTGGGTTACCTATAAGTATAATGAAATATCTTTAGAATTAATTGCTAACAAACCATCATAGCTCAAAATCATTTTTCGTATGTAAGGATTAATCATTGAATTCAAATTCAAAACATCCTTATTATAGGTATTCGCCTACTAATTGACGACTTACACTTGACATCTGATAAACAGCAGAGTCGACTTTTCTGGTTTATTCTTACTTATTATATACATGAGATGTGTTTTTGATACAATTTGTTACAACTTACACTAAACGAACTTCGGCGTACCTATAGCAATATTTATGAACGCAACTTCCAGTGAAACTGATAATTTATTCATTTTATTGCATTTTTTATTGCCACGTTTTGAAAACTCCTCGTCGCATCGTACTAGCTGTCCAATGCTTGGTGATCGATTGCAAATGAGTCTACTGCTGTTATAGGTATTTATATATGATATTTTACCATGTCGCGTTCCCAAAGTCAATTTATTGCTTTCTGAAAGGATTGTCTAAAAACAAAAATTGTCACATGTTTTTAAATATACAATTTTTGGATATATGTCAAAGCTTACGTCCTATAATGTGTCCAAAGGTTAGAAATTCCTAACAATGTTTTCTTGTGAATCGTACAATTTTCTGAAATGTTTCATGGCTTATTCCCAAGAATCAACGAGAATAGTTCATTTAGAAATTTTTTTTAATTTCAGATTTGTATTTTACAAAAACAAAACCGACTTAATGAAATTTGCATTCTCCCACAGAGTAAGAAAATTGTTCACTTATTATTGGCACGGCTAGGCGGGATGACTCGACCTTCGCAAAAGTACCCTCTCCTCCTGTCGTTATTGAACCAATGAGTTTTTATAGTGAAACTGAGTACGGCGACAACAAATGCATTATAATAATATTATATTTTATTTTACAAGAGTTGTTGAAATAACCGTTGGGCACCGATCCATCAGTGTTTCAAACGTGCTCGGACGTTCAACACACCGCTTAGTAGAATAACCTAACCTAACCTTTAATACAAATTACTATAGTAATCATATTGATACGTTTAACATAAACAATATTAATATTTCAACAGATCTGAGGTTGCTGTATAAGACAGTTTGATAATAAGGTAGCACTTACCTACAGCATTACGTTGGTGCTTACCTATGACAATTGCAACATAATAATTATATTTTACCATTAAAAAATTGTTGATTTTCAATCTCGAGTTATGTGGTTCGAAAAATTAATATTAGATAGTTGATACTTTAAAATATAATATTGAAAAACTAACAGTTATGTTTAAAAAATAAAATAATTGATTACAAAGTAATATGTTGTTTTAAATGACGTTATATTTTACTTTGAATTAATACAAAATTGAACATTTTATCAATTAATAAATAATATTGTAAAATATGCATAATATCATGTTATTTTATGTGTGCATATAATATGTTAATTCACGGTGGAAATAATGACATCTCCATAGTTAGTAGATTAATATTTTGCAATTAAAGTATTTGATTTTAGACGAATGGTAATGACCGTACCTATATTATAATCATTTTAACAAATTTTACCCAAATTACTTACCAATGCAACTTAAAAAATTGAAGGGGTACTGTCTAAAAAAAATTATTTTGAAAATATAAGGACCACCCTATTATAATATAATGGCTTATACTATTACAAAATAGGAACAACCTATGTATATATTTATAATAGTACTCGTAAACTATTCTCTATTATCTGATTAAGTTAATGACATTCATATCGAGCAACGATTATTTCTAAGTTAAAATTATTAATAGGTAGTAGGTACCGAAATATTTATTTATTTGTATCATCCATGTTCATAACTGTTTTAATACTATAGAAATAACAGGTAATTATATTTATTGGAGGCTACGGAATTATATAGTAGTTAAACTTTAGTTTTACTAACCGAATTTCCAACCAATCGAAAAGCTTAATAGGTTGGTAATCGAAATCTCTTCCTTTTTTTTGTGTGTCTGTGTACACGATAAGTAGTAAAAATAATACTTCGATTTTCAACTTCAGTATCTTTTCCGAAGGGAAAGTGATTCTAGTTGGTGTAGTTTGTTGTAGGTCAACATTTAAAATTCCCATAAGGGAAAAAAGAAAAAAAGGGAATTTTCTCTGCTCTAGACACCTAATATATAGCAAAGCGTTATCTGCCTTTTTATTTATGTTTTGGAAATCCCAATATAAGTAAAATAATAAAAATTATATTTCCATTGAAATATAAGAGAAGACTAAGCAGAGAATAAAGTATATATATGTATAAAATATCTTTAACATATGATTTTAAATAAACATGGGGGGAATAGATAATATATTTATTAGAACCTTTAAAATCAACATTGGTTATAAACCTATAAATTATAATTGAAATAATAAAAACTATTTTTTTATTACATACTTTTTTGTTGTTGTTGAGAATATCAACTCAAACCATAGTTGAATTTTACGTATATGATGTAATGATGAATGATATTATTAATTATATTGAATTTTTAAATTAAAAACAAAATGAAACTAAGTTTAACGATTGGATTAAATGTTCAAAGAACTATTGAAAACTTTTACTCAAGTGCGTAAAAACTCAGAGCAATTAGATTCAAATGCATAATTCAAAATTGTACTCTTCTCTTTCATTCTTTTTTTTCAACTCAAATAAAAACTTTTGATTTGCAAACGAGGATCCCTTTTCTAACTGTGTGATTAATAAACAACTCATTTTTGTTTAAAGTTTGGTATATTTCACGCAATCCAATTTTATCAAGCGGTTCGTAGGCTGTTTTAATTTCATTAGGAACAAGCAGGAGAAAAGTACATGTACTTTTCAAAGATTGGCTTTCTTCGCTTATTCAAAACGCCGCCATATACACGTATTATCCGTTGTTTGAAAACCGGGAAATGGCGGTTTAAATTGGATTTTGATACATCAAAACACAAACGAAAATGGGCTGCAAAATAATCTGTTGTCCGAAATGAATAGGTTTTCATTTGCGAACAACATTTTATGGTATTAATGAAAGTTGTTTTGTAATTTAAAAACCGTATCATAATACAATGCCGTTGTAGTAATACTTTTAAATTAAAATAATATACAACAGATGAATGATTGTAACTTTATGTAAAAACGTTATTACATTTAGTTAGTATTTTAATATAAAATAGATATACAATATCAACAACTTCTAACCAGTCACATTATTTATGGCCTATAGTGCTATGCAATATCCAATTTTCTATAATGTATTTAATGATTGTATACACTCAAATTTAATACAAGTTAAAAGCATTAATTCACAGAGTAGATTTACAAACATGATGATATTAAAATCATTTTTATAGGTGCCTATAGGTAGGTATAAAATGCCTAGTTAGGCATTACGATTTAATCTATTTCACTCTACGTGGATGTATATTATAATGTTTAATACACTAAGAAAATAAAAATCTGTAGTAAAGCGATGATAACAGCTGACTATAAACTTGGGCAAGATAACTATAAACAGGTGCAGTCTACATGTTATTTTTACGAGACATAAATTATGGATTACACCATTTTAAGGCGAATCGAACTCTTCGTTGGAGTTACTATCAATTAAAGCGGAATATAAACGTGCAAGAACTGTCTGTTTGGATTTCTTTCGTGTTCTTCTTTCTTTCTGTTATTCAATAAATTCAAATCAAACCTTTCAATACTAAAATATCAATATTGTCATAGATACTCGCAGTGTTTAACGATTTGTCTTACATAATGGTACAACGTTTTGTCCCAAAGTCTTTTGTCAACAAGAATAACCAATTCGTCGAGTTAATACAAAGTTCCGGCGACACAATTATTAAACTATATCGTGTTACTTGAAATGGATGATTAAGTGTTAAACTTGTGTGTGCAGTATAATATTATAATGGTATAAAAGCAGCATTCCGAAGTTAACGTTCTTATCAATCAAACTTATAGTTTATCGACCAAAACCGAACAATGGAATAATTTACATTGATACATCATATATTATTGACTCAAATATTTTATATATGAAAGTGCTGAAATGATACGTAAAATGTGCATAAAATAATAAAACGTAGGAAACAACTTGTAAAAAGTCAGAATGTTGCACAATGTCATTGTAAATATTTCATGCATCTATTTCTTTTTTCTCAAACTATTGATGACTGTAGTAATCGGCATCATTAATCGCAAAAGTAATTTTAATTTCTACTAAAACTGTGATTTTGTAATTTGTAACAAAGTCAATTACTCGAAATATGGCTCACTTCGTAAACTATATAATATTATAATTTTGAATTTATTAAATAATTTTTTTTTAACCTACCTACTTATATTTAATATTTACAGAAAACTTTTGGCAAAAATAAATACTTGTTATCAATTTAACTGATAATAACGATATTTTGTGTAGTATATTAATTATTAATACATTGTCTGCTATAAGGGCTAGGAAACAAATTTGATGATTTTTTTGTCATCCGATATTATCCAAGAACTTTTATTCCGTCCACTGTACTTAATGATAAAATGCATATCTGAAAATTTGGCATGTTTTTTGGCAGTAATTCAAACACAATTTGTTCTAGCACATTTCCGACTACACCACAGTACCAACATTATAACAATTTAAAGTACATTTGCCTACCGAAGAATCGAATATTTAAAGGTTGGTGTTGTATATAGTTTTAAATAATACCTAATAAGTACTTGTATACGATGTCCATATATTTCTATTTATTGACTTTCTTTTTCTATCTACTGTATAGTATTGTATTACATTGTAAATGATAAAAATTATTTATCACAATGATTATATTATTATGAATCTAGTGCATTTTTAGACTTAAATGAAAGCGGAGAACAATATAAGCTAAAAGAGAATTAACCCCAATAATTAAGCAAAAACTCAACCAATAAGGGAGTTACAAATTTGTTCACTCGTGCTATGACTTATAAATTCTTTATTTTTAACTTACCTAATAATTATTACTCATAAATAAATGTATAAGTCCTTGTGTAAAAAAAAAGTGTCGGTCGAGTAGCGAATACCTCGTGGCCACTCTAATTACAATCTGGCCCTTGGGTACGATTCAGGTGCAGGCGTGCAGCAGCAGCGAATGCGCAACATCTGCTGCTCTTGTGCATCTGTTCAAAAAATACGAAAGAACATTGTTGAATATATTTTTAACATGAATTTATTATTTTAAACGTTAAATATTCAAAATTCATTAAATGTATTATACAGATATTCTACTGTAGAACGTTGGCTACGCTATAGTAATGTCTGATAGTTAGTTTTAAATAATTCAAATTAAGGAAATTGTTGGGGTTAGGGTTATTATTATAGTAATATATTAAGATATGAAATGTTATTGAAAAGTTGTGAAATGGGCTACATAGTGTGTTTGTATATTTAAAACCAAAAACGAGTGTATAATGACCACTAATGCGTATTGTCGGAAAAACAAATTGGAGGTTTAAAACGATTCTATGCTTTTTCTCTCCCCTGACCTTTTACATTGCTCTGGTTTTGCACGGCAAGATGAGTGTGTATGGGTTGGAAAAATAATCAATAAAATACGTATTAACGTTACAAATGCTTGTGCGATGTGTTTCTACTTTCTTTTCTAATATTTTTAGAATTCTTTACGCCGGGCGCCTTCCATCTGATTGTTCCGGGATTAACGCGTGCTCCAATCTCCCATGGCGGTGGCCACCTTCATTCCAAAAACAAAATCTTTGAAAACTGTCTTTGGGATTTTCAGCTAAATGTTTCCCGATAATATCCCGTCTGGGCTGAGATTACGGCTAATGTTAAGCCCCGATGACATCGTCACGCCACCAAGAGGTTTAGGTGCAATTCGCGAGGACGGTGACTTACCTACGGATGTGTTGTAAACGGAATAATAGAAATACCAAAAGAGAGATGAATAAAAGAAAATGACAAATTATTCGGTTCATGAAAAAGGATTCCATATTTGTTTATAGTTAATAAGTACAATATGTTATGTGGAAATAGTTAATTAATGTTCCGATTACTTATCGAATAAGTTTCGCTGAATTCAAATTTAAGTAATTTATTGTCATTGTTATTTTATGCACACCTAATTGTATTAAAAATATAATCATCGATTTGATTTTTAATAGAATTAGACGTTATAAAATATGATACTTGTTTTTTAAATTAATTTAAATAATCAAAAAACCGACCTTTCTAAAGAAAGTATCTATACAAATATCCGTGCCTAATGTTAAATGTATATGAATACAATTAAAATTTATAGTAACATAATTATTTTACGTTTTTATGAAATGGTTGTATGGAAGTATAGGTAATGTCAATGACTGCCTAAACACCAGAATAATAATGTAATTGGATTATATACAAAAAAATATGTTTTCAAAATTGTGTGATAAAATATATCAAATCTCGCTTTTCAGAGAACGGAAAGCAGTTTGGTTTGTGAAAATTATTTAATCAATACTTTTTCATTAAATTTAACAGTGCAATAAAACTTTAATAAATGTGGTTGTGCCGTGTATATTATTTTAGTATTTATCATTGGTTATAAATTATTTTTTTTTCATTTGTAAGTCACTGCCATAGTTTATTTTTCATTTTGTAAAATTGACTATTCGATAAACTTCCCAGAAGGTTTCTTTACAAGTTTATGCAAATGAAATTATTTATGATGTTGAATTCTGTTTGATCATGGTTATACGTAGCAAGAGTATAGTTGTTTTATGTTGTTTATTAAAAATAAATAAAACGATGAAACGTTTTATAAATAATTGTATGAATAATTTGTCAAATGTTTAAGACTGTACTAAACGGGAATTCATAATCAAATTGCCGGCGGTACTGCATTTTCTTAATTGACAAATTATGTATACTTAGAACCAAATTCAGTTCAGTCCTTTATTCGCAAATGTATTCAGGAATATCACGCTGAAGATAACTCATTTTACTCCTAACTCGTTTTGCTGTAGGTAGTTGGTAGACGGTATAGTGACTGGTAGTTAGGTATCTGGGACAGTTGGGTGGTGGGTACATATATATATATATATACAATATACATATAGAAACCCAGATGTAAGTGAATGTATACAGCATAATATAACGTTATCCAATGGAGCTTATTACAGATTTAGATATGTCAAACTAATATTTTAAAATGAAAAATTGTTCGTTTTTCTTAGTATAATAGTTTAGAAATTACTAGTTTTACTAATGACGTTCAGCATAATATGATCTATAATATATATATATATCCCTAAAACAGCATGAAAACAGATTTTACAATATTTTTAAAAATGTATAAAAAGACAGTGCTGCAGTATGTTGTTTTTATTTTACACAAAATAAGATAGTTGTTGTTCAACTGCACATTTTTAATGAACATTTCGTACCAGGTTACCCATTATAATTTATACTATTGTATTGAGCTATATATTATACTGGCGTGTAAGATACAACTTCAAGACTGGCATCTATTTCCCACTGGACCTGTGCTAAACTTATTTTTTTTTGTTTCTGGTACAATTTTCCCCTCAAATAAAACACCAAACAGGCATATTACTAAGTGAATCAAGAAGACGTCATATTCAGTATCAATAAACTTTTACATTTCGTATGGAAAGTAAACACCTGGTAAGACAATTAACCAGTTCATAGCTGTACTAAACTTATTCCGTATGGTTTTACCTTAAAAATAATCATATGCATTCGCTTAACATATATTATAATTGGTTTGAATATATTATAAGCACGTGTCTATGGCTCAAATGTTGATAGGATTATTTTTTCCTTATAAGTCCTGGCATGTCCCCTTATTAGATCACAAGTAATAAGGAACATTTATTTTTGTCTATTGAAATTTGTTAGTTTTTCAACTTATTATCTTATACTATAATTCATATTTCAGATTAACGTAAAAAATAATTAAACCTTGGTGATAAATCAAGATAAAAATTGAATACACAAAAATATAAAAACTGTATCAAAACTGTTATTTAACTGAACCTAGTTTAAACTGACATTTTGTATGATTGTTTTATGCCAGGCTAGCATAATATTTGGTAGTATATGTTACTATATAGTATTAGTATTTATGTACCTATAGGTTTTATTAAATATTTATTTTTAGTTCTAAACAAAAACGAATGTGCATAATATAGGATAACTAGGATTTTCAGGTGCGAGATTTCTAATACGTATGCGGGCACGACGGCGAGCAGTGCGTCCGAGCCGATGCCGAGCAATGGTCTTCCGGCGACGATCAAATCCGACGATCCGACAGCAGGAAGTGTGGTGGGAATCAAAGTTGAGATCAATACTGCGTCGGAGAACGCCATGCCGAGTTAGTTGTCAAACGCTAATATTTATTCATCTAAAAGCATAAAGTATGGGGGTTAAAATAACGCAAAAATATCAAACATTTCATAAAGGTGAAAAATCAAAAAAGTATGTTTGACTTGAAGAACTTGCCACTCATGTATTTGAAATGTTTTTTCTCGGTATGAGTCTCAGTTTGGTCGCTGGTCAACGGGTTACAGATCATAAAAACTATTGATTCTAAAAATAGACCTACAATTTATTTAAAATCCAATTTACAAATATTAACAAGTTATAAGACAATAATTAATTATTATAAACTTGGAATAGTGATGGACAATATTATTAAGTGACTTTTGAATTATTTGGGTGGGATAAGCCAAGAAATAATTATCGGAGGAATATATCATTAAACAAATGTCAGTACTTTGTAAAAGGAATATATACCTACTTGCTGGTTCAAGCGAACATCATTCTTTTTGATGATACTTTTGTGAGATGTTTTGATAGCTATAACTGATGTGTAGAATCTAGGAAAAAAAATCCCCAGAATAAAACCCCCGGATAAAAAATCCCCGGAAAATAAATCCACAGGAAAAAAAACCCCCGGAAAATAAATCCCCAAAGATGTACCTAGGTAACTGTTTTAAAATAATAATTAATAATAATATAAAATAATTTAAAAAAAATATAAAATTTGAATGATAACTATTATAATATTATCTTGATCATACAGCTAGATTACGCAAAAATTAAAAAAAATTATGATAATAATGAACAAATCACATTGCGCATAAAATAAAAATAATATCTATTTACCTATATAATAAAAAGTTAATCAGTTCTCTTGCGTATGTTATTACTCACAGCTGTCAAAAATTCCCCAATAGTTATGTTTTCTTCATTTTGTCTTTTGACTAATTCTTTTAGACGGATGTTTACAGTTTTATTGTAGCCTCTTTTTGTTCTGCTCTCTTCGGGTTCACATTAAGCATTTATTGCTAACTTAGCTCGATCGGCGTTGATTTCGTTTTTAATTGTTTTTATTAGTTTCCATATTGTGGGATGTTTTTGACCAACTAGTTTTGAGAACCTATTGTTCCAACTCAAACTAATTGGTCACTATTGAGAGGACGCTACACCGACATTTGTTGTCTCCGTTTAGGATTGTACAATTATATTATATAAGTAAACTTTGGGGATTTTTTTTCCGGGGATTTTTTTTCCAAATACCGATGTGTACACAATAACAACAAATAGAAAACTCTGAATGAGGATCTAACAAAATCATGTCTGTTAATTCTCATAATAATTATTACAGTTTAAATTTACAAATCGTTGCCATAATATAAAATAGCACCGACAACAACAATGTTATGCAAATGTCAAATAATCATCTTATTTAAAAAAAAAAGAATATTTTTAAGACTTGGTTATTTAACAATGTATAACATATTATCTATTATATATTTATATGTCAATGATTAAAACCCTATAAATACCTTGAAGCTTTTTAAACAAATAACTTAGTTTTTTATTATTAATTTTTCTGCAACTGTTATTAATATATGATTATATTGATATTAATATAATTGTATATGAATTATTAATACATATGTGTGTACCAACTAATTACTAATAATAAGTTAAATGGTTACATTCAACACAAATATATTATATTTATAGTTGATAATTTTAAATTTTAAAATACTCATAATTTGTTTTAAAATTAAGGATTAAAGAAATAGTCCTGCCTAACAGAAATTTGGCCATAATCAGGTGCATTGTATTTAATATAAATTAAAACTATTTCCCACCACGTGTGATTGCACTCTAGAATTATTGAAAGTCACAAAAATTGAATCTCACACTTTAGTTTATATTCAATCATGCAAATATTGTAGCAAAAAAAATAACGTGTGATGGATGAAATAATGAGTGTCTTTGTATATTGTTTAACACCAACATGAAAAACAGCAGATTTTGCAAAACGAAAAAATTTACTACTATCGTCCATAAACGATAGTATTGTTTTCCATATGCAATTTGGAGATACTGTTTTCAGTGATTAATGCTGTAACAGGCGTCGTAGTATCCGATGCGTTTGGGCCGTTTAATCAATATGATCATCAGCAACTTCTCAAGTCTCAATATATTATTCGATGTGTATTGCTCTTTGATTGTCATGATACACGCAATCGGATCGTGATTTGTTCTTAATGTCGTCATTAAGCAACTTTTTCAAACAATACCATAGTAACATGGCTAGCGTTGTCAATTTGTTAGGTGAATCTCAGTACTCAGTGAATGGTTCCCATTGGTATATATTTATATATAGTAATAGTAATAATAATAATAATAATAATAATAATAATATAAATATAGATGGCAGGAGAGTGAGGGTAAAAATGGTTATATTTTGTTATCACATTTGTGGTTATAATGATCTATTTATAACAGGGGTTTCATCCCACGGCCCATCCTGTCATAATATGTAGCCCTCGATCACATTTGAAATTGATCATGTATATTTTCTATTTAGATAAAATTATAACGGCTAAGCCATCGCTATCGGGAATATCCGATAAGATAAATAAATAAATAAATAATTTGTAGTTTGTAATTTAAAATTTAATCATAAAAATTTTATAATAAAACTGAATTTTCGTATAAAATACTTTTTTTTACTACGAATACAGCCCTCAAGATTATTAAACAAATAATACGTGGCCCGATGTATAAAAATGTTGAAGACTCCTGATTTATAATCTCTTAAGTCCGCTACTTGCATTATTGCATTATGTGGTTTCTGTTTAAGTAGGTATGTATAAGATCAAATTTTATTTTCAAGATAATCCACTTTCCTTACTATATTTTTAATATTAGCCTATTCATTTGTTTGAACATTTATTTGAAAGTAGGAATATTATTTAGGACACTTAGGATTTTTTGATACTTCAATCTTAAACCAAGTTATGAGAATTTTTAAATTTTAAAATACTTATAATTTACTGTAAAATATACGTTATACCTAAAAATTTGGTAGTACTTAAATTTATATAACATTAAAAATTAACAGTAAAATTTATCATTTTGAACTTCTGAATTTGATTTGTTATACATTAGTACAGAGAGACAACGCATGCGGGTATGGTATTCTCTTAAAATATATGTAAAAAAAAAGTGTATATTTTATAATACTCGAACATATTTTTCAAACTGCAAAGACTGAGTTTATACCTAAAGTTTTTGCCCCTCCTTCCAAATGGGTCTAGAGACGCTCCTGACCATATACTTTCGTTTGTAATACACACCTCGCAGAGGTATCAGCTGATAAATGATAATAATATATCTAATAATAATACACAATTGTAAAAATATATATTTCTGTATAATAGCCGTATAAATAAGAGGTAGCATGTTAGGTAGGTCCAAGGCCGTTGTGTTTACTGTGTCTATATAGGGCTCACGTTTGGGATAGATCTAGAATTTCTTGTTATGTACAGTGTACACCCATTCATAGACTTATAATTATAATTATTAAGGGGTTTGAGTCGAAGTAAATGTAAATTTAAAATATATTATTTCTCGTGGTTAGAGAGGAAGTATCACAATACCTCATCCTCAAACTTACATGGGCCTTGCAGATTTTGAATGATCACACACATCAAATAAAAGAAACGTTTAAATTTAACGAACTTATAAAATAAAGAATGTTATACGATATGAATATTAGAGTGATAGTGTATTACTGGATTTTATAGCTTGCATTTATTTCGGCTTACAATTTATTATTTCTAATATTTCAACCAACAATTTGATCGTTCGAAAGCTTGAAAAGTATTTATTTATTTTCTATACAATTTTATATTTCACTTTATTGTTTACTGAAGTGGTGAAGCAAAACTATACGTGTGGAAAGTTCATATTATATTTTTTACTTCAGTCAGAAGTTAAAAGTTTGATTTTACTTGGATAATCATTTGCGTAGTTTGGTATTATTAAATTATGTATCTATTGAATAGTAATAAAAAAAAGTAAAAATTATGTAATTACAATCGTGTGTTTCTAAAATTAAATTGAACAAAAACTTATTATTATAAGTAGTTAGAACTTTTAAATTAATTTTAGCTCATCAAGTTATTTTAGTTTTTGTCTAACGCTCAGTAACATAAAAAGTTACAACCTAATAATTACAATTTAGTACATTATGATAATATGTTATTATATAATTATGATATATTTCAAGTAAACTTTTTTCTTCTGCAGTAATTGAAAACAACATGATAATCTTTTACTTGTCCTATTGGCCATTATCATGCAATGATATTTTCATAAAAGAAACTTGTCACTGTTTACATTATAGGCGGCCAACCTAACCTAGAATGTTTAATATAAAAATGATTAATATAATTTGTATACATATGAAAATTTACATCTATAGCTAAACGTTGAGATGTTGTGATATGGGTTTGTCAGTTGTCGTGAGGTATTGTCAATGGTTTATCTTGTAGATTAAAAAAATATTAGGATAAAAGTTATCACATGGTCAATAATAATATTTTATCAGTTTTACAATTATTAATATTTTTAAAACATTAGTGGTCAGTGGAATATGTGTTATAAATTGCTTAATTTTCCATATAATTTACCACCATATTCACTCAACTCGTGTATACTCTCTAGACTTAGGTTCTGAAACTTGTAAACAGCGATTAGATTATCGCATTTTAAAGCTCCCCCTTGCACAATGCTTTTTTTCCTTTTGTTGTTTTTTTTTGTGGTACACTGGAATTTATACCTATGCTAGCCCGCTTATTCTAAGTCATAGGTGTTAGATTTAAGTTGATGGGTGCAACAATTTTAAACTAATTATTAATAAAAAGTGATCAGACGTAAATATATATATTTTTGCAATAGTTATTATTATAGCATCACATTAATACCCCAGTACACCAAAATGTATAAAACTATACTCATAAAATCGAATACATTACTTAAAAACTAGAATCAATTATCACTAATCTTTTATACGTCCGAATTATCTATTACCTATGGTCTAGATGTATTGGAAAACGTCAAAATAATAGAGTACACATTATTATTGTTCGTTGAAAATGTAAATAAGGTAACCGAAAGTCTGTTTTTTTTTAAACTGCCTATTACCTAAGGTCAATGATTATATTTGGTGTTCTGAGTGTTTGTACCCATAGTTATAATAATATAAATGCAATTTATTATATAGGTATAGATGGACTATTTTATACCTTCGAAAGCGTTGAAACATTAAAATTAATAAATCCAAATATTTATTGCCTATTTCGATTCCCTTAAAAAGAGCAACTGTTAAGCTCAACGGCCCTCAGCTTTTATTAAACACAAATACAAAATATTATTTTATTATTTATTATATTTTAAATTATGATTATATCGAACAGCTATATATGTGTTGGTTAATCAGGTTTTTTTGATTAATAAATACTTGAGTATTTTATGTGTTATTCAATCTTCATTGTAATAGTAAAATTGTATCAAATTAAATATTGTATTGTATTACCAATGTATTTCTCAAAATTTTAAAATGTCTACTGAGTGCATACAAATATTATAATATGCGTACTATACGCATACAAAAATAATAAAACATAAAATGTATTACGTCAATGGACAATTATTGAGTTATTTTTATAACATGTGATTTAACTGCACTACTGGTAAGTTTCGATTCATATTATTATTATCAGACAGAATTATTAGTATACGCGAGTTGTATGCCGACGGAAAAAATGGGCATCTATTATATGTACTGTAAAAATGAATAGATTGTCATAGATGTCAAAAATTTAAAGTTTAAACGGATATTTAAAAATCGGGTGCCTTATAGACATTAAATGAATCAATAATAAATTTTAGACCACTCATGGTTAGAGAAATTATGGTAAACCGAGACTAATTTACGTATCATAAAAATTGCTTTTTTCGGATGTTACGAGTATATTATCTACCGACAATCCGATTTTCCCAATTTATACATTTTTGAGGTACCTAGTTATTAATATTTTTAATTAATTTTAAAATTTGACATAATACATCACATTTATAAAGCAATTTGAAAAAACTTAATTTCATACTTATGAGGGTTAAAAAAAATGATATGTGTAATCGTAAAATGATCTACCACAATTTAGTGTTAGGTTAGGCTACACAATTCATTTGCAGCCACATCATCAGTGGAACAACTGGGGGAGGGGGTTTGGAGTTATGATCAAAAATTAATTTTTTTTAATTCATTACCTCCCCACGCAAAAAATAAATCTTGGTTGTGTCACTGCAAATCGTGGATATGTATGTATAATAGGTGCCTATATCTATAACGACTATTTAGATTTATGTTTTCTACTAAAAATAGAGGTAATAGATAAATCAATTTTGGTTAAATTTTCTACGTATTGACGCATAAAAAAGTTTTTAACAATCGAATTTCAGTTTAATCAATTCACATTATAAAAATTGACCAATGTTAATGTAAATTATAATTTGATATTATGTTGATTAGTTATGATTTATGAGTTACGCTGGCTCGGCACAAAAATACTTTTTCGTGGAAAACGTTCACCATGGCCTCGTGACGGACAATGGTTTTTCGTTTGGTCAGCCAAAAATGTACTTTACAAATAAAAAAAGTACGGCGCGTTATCACGATGATATACTGGTGTATACAAAAATCTATATACCAAGGGTCAACGGTCCTGTCAAAAAAATCCATAAAATAATATTATACCCAAGGCCTGAATTTAAAAAAAAATTATCGATTGTGGTTATATTAAGAATTAAAATGTTTTTATATTTACGTCTTCTTTGCGTTTAACGTTGTTTGGATTTTAAAAGATATTTGAATTTTTTATTTAACTTTATCAATAAATTTTTGACGTCAATTAGCTATAATATTATAGCATTTAATTGTATGATATATAACAATTAATACCGTCATTTTTTTCCATTTAATATTATGAACTGATTAGATATGTTTTTTAATTTTTAATTTATAATTGTATTTCCCAAACATGTTCACCTCATTCCTACCCTATAACAATGAAATAAATCGTAACCGGACTTCAGTTATTTTTAAGTACATACGCTAAAAATATAAAAATGATATTTTAATAAGCTTTATAATATTTCATACAATTTAAAGTGTCCTGTGGCGATTCAAACTTCTTTTTTAAGTGAGAACCATTATTTTTTTCTATTATTTGATGAACAGAAATTTTTTTGGAAATTCGGAGGAATTCAAGATTTTAATTAATTCAAGTAAATATTTAAGTGAATAGTTTTTGAGTTATTAACTCTGTGTGCATAAGATAATAATTTTTAATGACGGATTTACATGAATATAAAATATACGGCATATTCAGTCTAGTTCCTAAATGGTTTTTTCCTTATACAAAAATATATTAATATAGGTCTACGGTTAAAATTACATTCCATTTAATGAGAGATTCTTATTTTATCGTATTTTATTTTAGATTTTAATAAGACTAACTACTTAGTACCTTGACAATAATTTCAATAATTTTTGAACCCTAGTTTATAATTATACCTACATATCTAACAGCTTATAATTTAGTGTAACAACACGGTTGTGATGGCACTGCCGTAATAATGTATTTCATAATTTGCAATTGGATCGTAGCCGAGATCAAACGCTTTACCGTATTATGTAAATTGAACGATTTAAATCATTTTAATATGTTACCGGTCTTTGTTTCTTGACTGATATATTATAATCATCCGGTAACTATAGGCACGCATTAATTTACACTCATTCCAAAACGTCCGATCATATACAAATATACAATAAGGTGAATTATTAATTTTTGACTATAAACCACAATATTTCTATTTTTTACCAATATAATTATTTGTACTTATTTACTTGCATCTATATATAATATGGAAATATATTATATTATCCACATAAAAACTGGAACACTAATGCCCGGGATGAGTTAGAATATAAATTATAATTTATTTTATTTTTGTTTACGTGCAAATTAAATAAAAAAGGATAAGTATTGAAATTATTTTATTAAAACATATTATTTATGCATCTCTATTAGTTTTATGCCAATAACACAATAATAAGTATAATTATCTTAAATACACAATTATTATTTTTCTTTTTTTTTTTATAGATTATTTATTTTAACTTTTGGTTATTTATGATAAATGATTATATAATAATTTATTATATTTTGTTTGATGTGAAAATCATAGTTTTTGTATCGTTAAAGTTATTAATGGGAAATTTGACATAGTCAATTAATTTTTTTTATGAAGCTTCGTGTTATTTTTTTTTTTGGTTCATAAGTTTTCATCGAAGAAGTTTGAATTAAAATTAAACACGATTTCTGTGGATAATTTTTGTGCATATAATTTAAAAATTAACATTGATTGTGTAAACATACTTCAAATATAAGGGAAGTCACATAATATAAAAATGATTAATTATATAATAAAAGTTATTTCCATATAAGAATATTTTACAATGTATTTAATTGGAATGTGAATGAAAAATATATTTAATTATTAAAAGAAAATAGTAATTATTTAAATGTTTTAATTGTGATAGATATCTTTTAAAATATTTAAGCTAGCTATGAAAATAAACCCTAAGCTGAAAATGTAGGTATTTAAAAATTTTAAACTTGTCTTTTTAGTTTAGACTTCCCTGTAAACATTTATTATTATTCTTTGGAATTTATGATTTTACTGAATATAAAAAAACTTTCAGAGAAGTTAGTTTTATTATAATGCAGTCTTGTCTCTCCAGTATTATTTAAAAATTAATAAGCAATTTATAAAAATAAAAATAAATATGTAGGTATGTCATAATTTATATTATTCATTTCTTTTTTATATGAGTAACTAGTAATGGACAAAGTATACCTATGTATTCAAATTGAAAAAATAATAAATAATAATAATTCATTAATACATTAAAACTGGCTGAAACGATTATAAAAATACACATAAATAGTAAATTATCAACCTGCGTTACATTATCAGGGCGAAGATAAAAAATGGAAAAACTTGTTACAATCAACTGGACAAATATTTGATCATATTTTCATCTATGTATTAAGTTTAAAAGGGTTGAACTGAGAACTTGCATTATTATTTACTTTGTTTTTGAACTATAAATTGATTTTAGTAAAAACTATGAGCATTTTATTTTCATGTTTCATCAGGTACTTTTTTCATCCATCTAGATAAACTAATTAGTATTTCAAAAATAAATTCTCTTAAGTATTAACTAGATAAGGTAAAATTGAGTCTTATGAAACTTTTAGACAATTTATAGTTGGAACTAAAAAAAATAGTATTAGTCAACATTAAAAACAAAACAACACATAAACCAACTCATCTTTCAATCCACCCAGAATAAAATAATAAATCAATAATATAATTAATTCATTTAATTAGGTATTCTAGTCATTATCTATAAGATGTTAAGACCAAAGGTATAGTAGTATAATGGCTTTTGATTAATTTTAGGTAGGTAGGTAAAATACACATATTTATATATTATGCATAAATATTAACTACACACAAATAATTTACAATATTATGAAGTAAAGAACGATAATAATTGAGCTATTGGTATCCACTTTCCACTTCGAATTTACATAATATGTGGGGGTCTAATGAAATAACAATGAGCCAATCTCTTCAGAAGGTCTAAAATGTGGTTATTGTTTTACATTACTACCATCTATATGAATACACAAGAAGAATGTATGTTATTCTGAAATTGAACTTTTTTACCACCTTCTCGTTTGGTATTAGTTGGAGCTATCATATTACGAGATAATGATGGGTTTTCCCAATCTGCCGAGGGCGCACCCTGTTCCAGGAATAATGGACGGATTTCCACAGTCAGCTAAAAAAACCACATATATAAATACGCGTGTGTTTGAGTTCCATTACAATCAAATTGGAGGTAGTTCGCCTTTAACAATGCATTTTTCTATCTCTTTTTTCTTGATCCAATTTGTGCAGTTAGGGGATTTCGAATGATGGCCTAATACACTCGAAGGAGCTTCTATCGGGTGATTGCAAGGTTTTTTTAAATGGCTCGTTATTTCGGTTTAAGAGCTTCGCTCTACTACATCTGTCTAGTGTTATTACAAAGAATGCTGGTATTTCCGAGTAGGTAGTATAGTCTTGGGTTAAAACTGTAAATGCGGTCTACAATGTTTAGCGTCTACTATTCGATAAAAATGCCACGTTTGTACAGTAGTCTATAGAAGTTTAAGTGCAACTTTCTTTTTCTCTAAGGGTTTAAGAAAAACGATCGAAGAACATTTAAAAACACCCGACCAATTTAAACTGACTATCTATAATGACTATTATATTAATGATATCGATCACCAATTGGCGATGATTAACGTATTGTCTAATACATGCTATTTCATATAGTATAGAGAATATAATAATTATTAGATATAGTTTCAATAAACTATGTATCATGTATCTAACTTGAGTGATTACTCCATAAATAGGTAGTATTATTTTAGCAATTTTTATTGTTTATGCGATAGTGGTAATAATTTATTTTTGAGGGGAAAAATAAGATATTAAATTAAGTATCCTATGACCAGACAACTAGTACAATACAACGTAATATTATTTCCAAATGATGTATCTATTAAACAATACCAATAATTTTATTAGGTATGTAAATATAACCGAAATACCATCTATCCATTATCACTATAGTGTTATTGGACGACAGTGGATTATTTAAATAAAAAATTTAACTCTGTATTTATTAGGTCAGTATACAATAAAAATTAACATAGGGTTCATCACAGAAACCCATTTGAAACAAAAAAAATTATTAAATTGCAAATCTAATTGAGGCACAAGTGAATGGGCTCAAGTGTTTAATTCTAATAATTATATTCTTTCTTTTATTTTTAAATTTATACTTATTATGCACTGTGTATATTTCGTAATAATTTGAGATAGTTTTAATAAATATAATAATTAAAATTAAACCAATTATTATATCAATTATCTATGCATAATAATTGTAAATCGATATACCTACAACCTACTTATAAAACACGAGGCTGAGAAAATTATTTTTTGATTTCTTCGTATTGAATAAAAAAATATTTTAAAACAAAGAAAAAGTCAATGAAATTATTTAAAAGAATATTTCACATTCAATCTTTTTCGTTATTCATAATATATTAATGCTGTCAAAAGTGGCAAGCTAATAATATTATTAAAGAGGGCGAAAGAGGGCGAAAGAGGGGTACTTTTTTAATCAAATGTCACAGCTTTAATTTATTTATGGACTTACTTTTAAGCGCAATAACGACTATATTCTTACTGAAATGAAAAAAAAACAAGTAATAATACTCTATTATAATTTATAACTGATGAGTAAAGCGTAGCACAACGACAGTTTATTTAATTGCAACCATAACAATTTCAACAAGTGTGGCTTCATATAATTAAAAGGATTGTATTAAAAATATTAATAAAATCATGATCACTTTGTCTGTACTTTTTGGCCTAAACAGCCTTAATTTTATTATTTATCGTGATATATGTGGATTCCTATAAACATAGTTTATTATTATCTACATTTACTGAGTGATTGTTTATTAATAATCAAATAAGTTTATTTTTTGTTTTATGGTCGGTAGAATAATATTAACATTCCTGTTATTCTATAATAAACAAAATGCTTACATAATATATTGAATGTAGTAGAACTGTCTACTGACTACTGTATAATTTTTATTTTAATAGAAAGGTAATAGGTGTGTTAGATAGTATGTATATTTCAGTTTGTAACCCATAAATACAATAAATACAATTTAGAAAATTAAAATAATTTTTGTTTAGTGTATATATGTAGTGAAATGTCATTATAATTATTTACAACTGTTAATATTATAGTATGTATAGATTATTTTAGAACATAGGCATATTTAGTAACCTACTACTTATTATAAAAATAAAATTAGTAAACTCAAATTTTTAATAATTTTTATTAAAATACAAAGCTATTGTTTTTTTGTGATTTACATTATAATTGAATGTATAAATTGGTACATAGATGGATTATAAAATAGGTTTTCAAGTCGAGGATTCAAGTCTAAGATATGAAAGAATCTGAATTACACACAAAAAAAAAAAACAATCTAGAATTCATAATTAAATCAATATTTGTTTTAATCGTATAGAAATTGTGTAAACAAATTTGTACAATATATCAATGAGAGTAATTATTGCCAGAGAAAAAAGAAATTAAAAGTAAGAGTGTTATAAGGTTTCAAATTCACTAGTTATCAGTTACAAATTATTTTATCTATAATGATAATCATCCTAAAAAACTACACAATAATAGGATTAAGCCCATAATTTGACTTAATTTGCACTTAAGTAAAAAAATAAATGGTTGATAAGAATCATAATTATAATTGATTAATAAGAATAATAAGCAATCAATAACGACCTAGTTTAACTTTAAAATGCTTATTGGATTTATATCATATATATATATATTCTATAAAGAGTCGTATAATATTATAATTCGAAACGATAAGCAAATAAAACGAGCAGTTTATGAATTAAAAATGATTTATTCGACGATAAAGAAAATAGGAGTACCATTGTATTTTGACGTTATATATTGTAATCTCTGAAACCATTAAGTTGATTGTGTCAGATATTAGTGTAGGTACCTACCTATGTATATAATATAATAATATATGTATGATATATCTATACCAGTATGGCAGTATATCTATATAAGAAAAGGTTAATGCGAGTCTTGTGAAACGTCGTTGTTTAACCGTATAGCGATCAAAACGTAAATGTCTAGAAATTCCCTGTGGTAAAGATGAGGGGAAAAAAACAAGAAACAGTGTTTAAAATTCAAAACGGGTTTCCTAAGAACAATATGGACGTTTTACGAAAACGAAAACTTAACTGGCGGTGTCGGTGGCACACGCGAAGCAATTTGTCGGAGTGTATATAATATAATAAAGCGTCTCGGGCGGTAGTTTTGTATACGTATACCGTATCGTCTCCATGTAACGTTCGGTTTAGGCATTACTTTGGGTAGGGGGGAATTAGTCCCATAAACTATAAAGCTTCCGTATATGTAATATGTATATGTATATAAATTATAAATACGTGAATCTTATTAAAGCTTTGCCGAGAAATGTTAAGTTTATTATTATAATTTAAAATAAGGTATTAGTACCGTCAATATGTATATGCGCTGGTCTGGTTCCACTTGGTGTCATGGTTCACATTGGGGTTATTGTAAGCTAAATATAAATATGCAGTGAAACCTTTGTTAGCGTACATCTTCCAAAAGTTAGCAACCTCAGTTGCCATGCCTTTCAATTGCATATTATTACTTTCTACTTCCAGGCATACATTTAGCACTAATGATACACCTTAATATATCACGGATGGGGTAAACACTAATAAAAGTCAGGTATTTTCGCACTTTTTTTTTTTTTAAATCGTTTATAAGACACTTATTTGTAATGGGTCAAACTTAATCTCCGCTGCAGAACCAATTTCATGCTAAACGGAAATTTGTCTAATGACTGTGTTCATTTAGCTGTTTATTTTTTGAATAGTTCAAAGTGAATATGTTATGCACTGCAGTATTCCGAAACTGCAGAAAACAGAAACAATTTTAAATTCTATAGAAATTAGTCTAATATATTGAAAGTTATTCATAAACAATACTTACTATTTTAATTGTTATGAGTTTCATGTCGCCTGTAATTATACATAAAAATGATAAGGAAATAACTTACGTACTTACGACATACTTAATAAATTGTTTTTAATTTGTCAGTAGGTATGGATTTTTTTTCAATACTTAGTCCCTTATGCCACGTAACATCATAATAATAAGTAATATTTTTAGATAATGTGGATCAGATACTGCTTCTAATTAACTAACTTACTAGATAAATGTACCTATACATTAAATCGTTATTAATGATTAAAATTAGGTGTTCAATTTGTGTTGCTGACATAATTTTTTGTAATTTGTTTCAAATGACAATTGTATTATACTAATACATTTAAAACAACAAACATTAAAATCATATTAAAATTACTATAAACTAATAGAAATAAATTATTCTGTTATTCCTGTTTATATAGGGATAATTTAATAATTTAAGTTCTGAATTCGAATAGTTTTTGAAAGTAGGTATATACTATACGTCTGTTATATAATACAAATAAAGCACATGGGTTAAACTATTACTCGCATATCAAGTTGTCCTTATAAATGTAACTAGTTCAATAAAGTTACCATGACCTACTCAATTATTATACAAGCTATACAATATAAGTTTAACAACACTGTAAAATAACACTTACAAAAAAAAATTAATTGTTACAAATGCATTGTGTATTATTATGTTTACGTTTTCATTAGAATGTCAGGAACTCGGGGTTACCAAACTTAATTTTAAAAACAATCAAGGAACTTACTTTGCTGTATAATTTATTTCGAGTGTACCTACCTCATCAATGAGTCATGAGTATATCACTGTTATGGATACGAAAATACTTCTAATCGGAGACAGTGTATCGGCGGAATGTAATTCCAAGAATATTTTGTAATTTGGACCTGTAATACACATAGTAAACTATATACATAGTTGAACTAATGTTTGCCAAAATACATCACATATCAGTGATTGAATGTGGGGGGAGAGGGCGCAGGTTAATCATTTTTTCATAGAGTTCAGCGTTCTCCTCCATTTAATTAAACAAGGAACGCTAGAAACGTGTCCTCCTGTGGAAGCTTACTTTTGAACGGTGTACTTGAATTCTGTTTTCAATAATTTCTAGTAAAGTAATGGTTATTTTTCCAGGAAACGGTTATCGCCAACGTCGGTCGTCGGTACCAATAATATTATAGCTAAATTCTAGGTACATACTACATAGTTATATAACTTATTGACTTGTCAAACATATTTTGTTTCAATAATTTTATATTTTAAGTAAAATGTATTAATACTAGTTACTTGGAAAATGTGTTATCGTCGATGACGATCAATGACGGTGCGAAATATACCGTTTTCATAATTTTATTATTCGACGTAATCGCTTAACCAATTTCTCGTGGATTCACGGGCAATGTCACATACTACGAGGCATGAAAGTACCTAACCAGAGATGGCGAACCGATGACACGCGCACACTATTTTAGTGATACACATGAATGTGTAAGTTTGATAATATTAGAGTTTTTGAAAAAAAAATTGAAGGGTTATCGAACTAGTGGACATCCAGGAAAAACGAAATCCAACCAAAATTTTTATTTGACACGCTGGTACAAAAATGTACACCAATCCCTGTACTAAACAATAGAATAAGGCTCTAAATATTATAATGTCGTTGTATTAATTTTTAATTTACTATATGTGTAATTTTTTGAACTCTAATACTAATATAACATATGTTAAGTACCTACGTATTATAATAAAATAAATTTAAGAAATTAAAAATGTATTAAAATATTTTTAAAAAAGTTTTAAAAACAATAAATTCCATAATATGTTTCGATATGATTTTGCCATTTCATTAATTGTGCAAAAATAGTAAATACCTACTTAGTACCTAATATTTATTTTAATTAACACTTGATATATTCTATATGCTATTATTCTATTAGACATTAATTATTGCTATATAAGTATTAATTGAAAAAAAACACGAAAGTGTCAATTTTATATATTTATAAACTGTGTGTTTTTGAACATGTGTTGTATTCTATTTCATTTAGGTATTTTATCAATTTCAATAATTATTATATGTTTTAAGACATTGTAATAATAAATTAGAAAATTACACTTAACAAGTCTTTAACAACAATTCAATTTTCAATAATTTATCTGTGTCGGTTTAAGATAAAATTAAAAAGTATTTTATATTTATTTTAGAAGCTCTAACACTAGAAACTATGATGATCTTACTGTAGTAAGTCTACAAAAAATACACATACAAAATTTGTTGTCTTTCAAAAATTACAAAAATAAGGTTTAACGCTGTTTGGCGATGAAAAAATAGTAAGTAAAAATGATAAAGAAAATAAGCTTTATAGTAAACTTTAAGACCTTAGTCGGTTTTGAATTATTATTTTCTTGTGGAGTCTGAGTTACGAAAAGAATCTTTGTTTTTGTTTTCAAATATCAAACTATACAAAAAAATATAAAAATACCTTTGTATGTTCAATTTATTTGATTTTGATCGTGTACCTATCATACCTAATAAATTGTTATTAATTTATTTTGAGGGTAAATAGATTAAATATTGATAATAGTGTCCGACTTTAGGTATACGTAAGTAAATAAGTAATGAATACGGTTTAACAAATTAAAGGAATTCATTACAAGTTAAGCTAATACGGAATTGAGTTTGAAAAAATGGTATCATCGATCAATATTATAACAATAATTGTACTGTCTTTTTTTTAGTACAACAAACTTACAAATTATATTTAATTTATTTCAGCAGTAAAATGGTCAGCTTTGTTATTTATGTGATTTTTTTATGATTTAAGTTATAAAAGAGTCAATGATTTACAGTATCTAAATATATATTGGCCATTCATTTCACTTCGATTAATTCTCATAGTTTATTTAAATTCTGAGCTGAGGTTAGGCTAAGTTAAGCTTTAAGCTAAATAAAGGAAACTTTATTTAGTTATTTATGTGTGATACGTTTTTTGTTGATACATTTTGTATAAAGTCTGTTATATATTCTGTTTACTCAGAATCTAAAATGAGAAAAAATACTTAAATCCTTTTAAAGTGAAAAATAAAATTACAATTTTCTTAAGACAAAACCACAGCTTCAAATGAGAGTAAAAGCCTTCTCTAGTCTATCTAGTCCATATAAACAACAAAATAATAACGGTCCAGAATCATGAGCATATTTCTGTTTAGTGTTTACATAATACTTATTATTTTCGATTTTCGATTCAAATAAAATTAAATTTAAAAATGATATTTTTTATATAAAAGTGGTTAAATATTGTTAAAAATGGTTTTATTCTACATATAGTATTGAAATAGATACACAATTTGAGAACATTTCAAAAGTCTAGAATTATCATATTTTGTTAGTAGTAGAAAAATTACTAGAATCAATTTCGCTAAAAAAGCATTATTATATACGGTTTTGTAAACAAAATAATATTACAGACAGCTAAATGGTTGAAAATGAATGATAACGAAACCATTTAAATTGTTAGTAAAATGAAAATAAACATGTTGGTGTTACTTATCTAATAGATAAAGGTAAGTATACTGTATAGTACATGAAGACTAAAATTAACGATCAACGTCCGTCCTCCGTCATAAGCCGAACAACGAATTTTCTAATTTCTGGCTTTTTTAATATAGACAAACTATTATAGTGGTCCGATATTACACACAAATTACAATATACACAATATATTAATAATAATATATACTAATATAATATTATAATGATAATACAATAGCAGATAGGACTAGGCTAATAGGAATAACCACGGTACAAATACATCGAATGGGGAAAAAAAACGGATATTAGCCGTCCATATTATTATGGAAAACTCGTGAACTGCATACAGTTTTATTTTTTCTTGTCTCAAAACTGACATAAACCGTTATGAACGACCGTGACAAACAGTTGCGTAGAGCTTTTCCGTCCATGGCGTCGTGTTGTATCGCCCTTGTCACGTTTCCACATTTTTTTGTTCTTGTGAACCGAGTGCGTCAAGTGTAAATTATTGGACGGATTTATGTAAGTTTTTCCTTCGAATGATGACCGTACGTTTCACGCCGCATATGTAAGTTTATTGAGTGATCTGAACTCGTCGTGTGGGTGTATAGAATACTATAGGAACGGTACATATAATGTTTTTGCGTCGTACAATAATCGAAACTACAACATGGTTTTCGGTGCATCAGGTGTAAAATGATAAATACCTTAACACTTATTAATGTTGTCATTCTATATAATATAATTAACCTTACCAATTATACCTATACATAATATATTATGAATATATGTACGTAAGTAAAAATTACGAGGCGGGTGTTAAATCAATTTACGCTTATATTTAAGCTTACATTTGGAATGTCAGTTGATTAAATACTAAATAGATGAATATTTTAATATAACAAATCTTTAATATATTATTCAGCAGTATAAAAAGTTGATTCAACTTCGTCACTATCCTCTATGGTATATATATTTACTAACCTATTATTTAATAAATAACTATTTATTTAACCTAATCTGATGAATAGTAGCAACTAGCAGAGCTATTGGATTTTTCATATAGGTCGCTATAGGGCAGCTTACACATACATTTTGTTTCAGTACACGAAAATCGAATATTTTTTAATTTGTATATTGGGTTGCAGCTGATTTAATATTAAAATACAACATTGTTAATTATGTTTGGACACAATTTTTTGTATTGTATTTATTTTGTCAATTAGTATAATAAAAGTAATCTACCTATATATAAATATAAAATGTAGTAACTGTGGCTATTATATAATTATGTATATTATATTTAGGCAAAGCTTGAAATCATCGACCGATTTTGACAAAAAAACAATCGAGAATATTTCAACTGAAGCAAAACGAAAACTATAGATAGATATATTATAATAGATATTCTGCAAATATAAATATTATTAATCGGGTTGTATCTATATGTGACACATATTATGCAAGTTCACAGTTTTTGACCAATTTGAAACAAATTTTGTACTCATATTATTTAGGATAACTGACTGGTCATTTAATAGTATTCGAATAGAAGTTAGACATATTAGATAATGTAATGGATATTTTATATATAAAAGGCAAAGTGTAATGCCAAGCCAATAGAGACAAAAAATACTTGACCGATTTTGAAGATTCAAGGAAGATTTAGTATTTAGATATAGGTAATAGATTTAACCAATTCTTATGTAATGTGGATTACCCGCCATTGATAATATATTAAAATCATAAGCACAAATTAGTTCTTTCTGCTTACAAATGGTTCACATAATATCACTACTATCCACCCCAGATGGATTGACCATTTCGGTTACATTTATCCCCGGGCAACGCCGAGTTATACAACTAGTATATATACTATTATATTTATGAGGGATTTACATTAGGTGAAATTCTATAGCTGGAAAACATGTGTATAGCTTACAATAATATTGCAATTATAGTAAACAATTATAGAATATTAGAATCACGCATAAGACACTGTCCAAGGGGAGGGGGGTGACTATCGCCATATCGCTCCCTCCCACTCGTATTAGCAACTAGTCACGATCGATGCGTTCATACGACTTATAATAGAATATTAGAATGTATAAGATGAATTATTGGGTATCTCGGTCTCAGAGTTATAGGTTGATTGCACATACTACAAAATATTGTAATATGCGGTGACTGTATGCCTTGCACAGTTGCATGAGATCACGTTATGCATAATCATTGCCAAATTTAGGCTTTAAAATACGACTTATAATAAAATGTTATAATATTCGAAAATAATCTGAAAATTGCTGTAGTTATATTATGTCGAATTCGTGAAGTACCTTACACGTCATTTTGTATCACGTTTAATGTATTTTTTAGGCAGTATCTATAATGGACCCAGAGAGGTTGCGTAAGAACGGAGGGCCCTATATAAAGTATTAAATTCAGCTATTTTAAGTCGTTATAACTATAATACACCATGAAACACCTTAAAACTGTTAGGGCCCTAAATCCTAATGGCCATTGGTAGGTATATAATTTACTAGTTGTGGTTTAGCCCCTAAGGCCTTAACGTCCTGAAACACATATTATTCATAAACATGCTCGGAATCCAACAAATAAATTTACAATTCAGAGTATCAAACGTGACGTTTATTAACTGCACTTTCGTTTGAGCTTAGTTTTAAGCAGATACTGTTAAACTATTTTAGGTAGGCAAAATAACTGTACGAGGGATTATGTAGGCATATGCTTAGCACTAAGTATGTGTAATATACTATATAGGTACCTACTACGTATTTGTATGGCTGTCGTGTCGTGCGATTCGCAAGCTTGGTAGGTGCAGCACGATTGTCAATTACCTATTGCGTTTTGTATGAAAGTGTGTACGAAGTTGGTTTAGATATTTCGGTTACTATAAAATATTTTGTCACTATAGACTTCGACGACGCGACGGTACGGGAGTGGCGGATAGATGGCGATGGCGACGCGTTGCGCGGCGGTACACGTCGCATAAAGCGGCGGCCACGGTCAGCTGTTGGCGCGTACGCGGCGTGCGTTTCACGTGATCCCCCCGGCGCGCCGCCACCTCGATCCATTCGGTTTTGTTCGAGCGCCGTCGTGGGCTCGCTGGCACACAACGGCCGCGGTACACGTCAATAACCCGTTGGCCACAGTCGCGAACACAGTCTTGGTATCGACGTACCGCCGCTGCCTGCCGCCGCTGCCGCAGCCGTCGAGCTACATATTATTGTTGTTGTTGTTATTGTCATTGCCGTCATCGTCGCGGTCGCCACCACCGACGCTGTTGTCATTAGAGTGTCGTGCGTTTTTTCCGAATTAAAAGTTTATTTTCTATTTCTCCGACCATCTCAGTGTTGTGCGTACTACATCCGCCGCATTCTACCCTCGCACCACCGTTTAGTGGCCCGCGTCTCTGTGGAGTTCGCCCGTGTGTTCGTGTGTGTGTGTGTGTGTGTGTGTGTGTGTGTGTATAATTGTGTGCGTGTGTGTTTGTGTTGCCGCGTGCGTCCGTGATCTATAGTGCTTGTCATTTCGTCCCCGGGGGACACTGGAAGAATATAACAACACAAGTTCCCGTCCGGTTTCGATTTGGTCCTCGAAATATTGATTCACAGCATAATAATAATAATAATAATAATAATAATAATAATAATCGTATTACCTATACTAATTTCAGCACACGCGATTTGCCTACCAGAATTCGATAATAAATTATACCAGAATATTAGATTAATTATTAATACGAAAAAGGATTATAAATCTTCGACCAGTGTGACAGCCGCCACCGCCGCAATATACCTACGCGAATCCGGGACGAATAAAGCTCTCGCGATAGAATCTATCGTCACGGTAAATTTGTTTCCGTACAGATATAGGCGAACACGCGCATTCTAGAGAGAGGCATAATATTATAAAATCGCATTATTAGACCGATTGTGCAGTGTGCGTGGGCGTAGGTACGCGTGTGTGTTGATTGTAAACTTACCGCGGTTGTGTGTGTGTTGATCTTGCCGCCGTCGAATATGAGCATCGCTGCGTTATTACAAGCCGCCGAGTACCTGGAAAGGCGCGAAAGAGGTAAGTTTACCGCGTCGCCACCGTACCCCCCGCCGCCGTTCGCCGACACCGCAGCCTCGACCGACGGAGCCGCCACCGCCGACCGCGTAAACACCGTCGTATTTTTTGCAGAAGCGGAACACGGATATGCTTCGCCGATGCCGATCACGATCGATCTCAAAGGGTCTTCGAAGAGGCCAAAGATGAAGAAGTCGCAGGGAAGCCGGTGAGTGGTAGCTTTTTGTGTTGACTTCGCGCCTTTCAAAACGCGGGCTTAACATCCCCGGCGTTGCGAATGGTGTGCTCCCTTATACGGTGTATTGTTTATAATGTTAAAAGAAAAATGTGTACGAAAACGGTATTCATGAGAAAATGTAAAGAAAATATATGACATGTAGCATAACACACGGAGGTTAGGGATAGAACATCGCTGTGCGCAGTGGCAAAACGGGTAGAAAAAGTAGTGACGTGACCTTTTAAATGTCAAGGTTAATAGAGCCAGCACGCTCGCCTGGGTGACAACGCTACCAATTCCATCCCTCTCCCCCGCCGCCACTACCGCCGGATAACTTTAGTGGAATACATAACTTTACTTCGAAGCTCGTAGTGTTCCGTTACAGTTAGTTATCGTCGATGCAAACCCATGCGAGTCACATGACTCAATAATATATAATAATAATGTACCTCATAATACGTAGTATGCATTATACCTCGGTACTTATATGAATATTTGCAGTTTAGGTGCAGAGAATATTTTCACTATCACCGGAATTATTATACCTACTACAAACATATTCCAAACAGAGTAAACAATTTAAAATTGTTGTGGATTTGTCTATGTTTTCTTTCATTCTACAACAATTAGCTAGTAGAAGACAGAGACAATAAAAAGTCTTGATACAGTATAGATAAACACAATAATATGTCTATCTATTACTCGACCTGACATTATACATTTTAAGTTAGATAAAGAGCACAAACAGAAAAAAGATAGGTTAGGTCATTTTGCAAATACTTCGGCACCTCGTTCGGCTACCTACACACTAGTTATAGAGAATACTGCGAGCATTCAGATTTTTAATACTTTAATTTTATAATTTTCTTTTGTTTACTCCAGCGTTCTCTCATTCTACCCAACTCTTGTACATATATTAATTTTGATGTTTCCATTCAATCACTTACGAGTACTTTGTATAGTATATTTATGTGTAAATCGTTTTGACAGAAAATATTAGTATATGATTTTATACCTTTATCATTACTTTTGAATACAATTTTTTTGAGGTTTTTTTTTGTTGAATTGGATTATAAATCATAATACTATGACGATATTATGTCGATATTTGATATAATGTTGCGTTAAAATTGTTTTAACATTTTAATCAATATTATCGAAGTCATAATGGTATTCTAAAATTTATTTTTAATTAATTATTTATCAAAATTGGATTTTATAGGTAATAAATACTATAAACATTTTATTAACTACAGTTAATACATTTTTATTTATGATATTTTTTATTGTGTTCTGGGTAAAAAATTTAGCTCCCCTATTAAGAAAATTACTTATTTATACATTTCAATACCTACTCATAATTATTATCCTTTTATAAACTTTAAATGTTAATAAATAATAAACTATAATTAGTTTATGTGACACTTATAATTGTATTTGTTCAAATATTTATATATATATACCTAGAGATTCATAAAGATTATGAAATAAAAATATAGATTTTTTTGTTTTTTTGTGATTGTGCCTACTTAATTTTTACAGATTTATTATCATAAAATGAGAAAAAGAATTATCACCAAGTGTAAACTTTTTACTCCAAGTTTTTAGTCCATTTACTTAATTTCTCTATTTAATTATTTTAATGGTTGAAACTAATTTTAGTTTTCTTTCTTCATTTAAAGAGAAGAATATATTTTTGAAAAAAAAATATGAAGTCTAATATGACACTATCACATTTTCTTTTAAGCTGATGTTTGTGTTTTTCTTTCTTGCTCTACCATCTCATTTCGCTAAACTTTTCTTCGTAATTATGAAGATCTACTTATTTTATCTTCTCCATCCCTACCCTAAAGCATCTCTTATAGTTGATAACTTACACCAGACAAAGGCTTCCGGAAAGGAAATTGCTATCACATGTATGTACACTCCTCCGTGGTGTTTACACTTTGCTGATACGGCTGAGGGTGTGTTCCGTAGTTTTTCAACCCCGTAGTATAAAATATTTTATCAGGTTTTTTCCTATACATATTTTCTTATATCTAGGTATAGTGATAGAATGAAATCTGAAATGTATTTATGAAAGTTTTGTTTTTCAATCATATTATAGGTTTATATTGGGTAGTAGGTATTTTAATTTTTAATTACAAATGTAACAAAAAGTTTCTATTGAAATAATTGAAGTTTTTACAAGAAACTTTTTCTTTATTTTTACACTATGCAGTGGTATATAAAACAGTTAAACCTTTAGTTTCATTTTGAGGTTTTCTTAAAAAGAAATAGCTGTAGGTACTACTGTTTATGTCTACTTTATGTGTTTCGTGTAATAAATAACAGAACAAAATATCGACTAGGAGCGTTATGTTTAAATCTATACAATAAATGATAAAATACCTTATTGCCCTTGACCTCTTTGTCGTTACCAAATGTTAGCGGCCGATTACGTTGTGTTTAGGGTTTTGTCAGAGCAAAATCCCTACCACCTTATCTTTTAAAATCATTAAAGATAGACTAATTCAGTATAGGTGTGTATTTTAGATATAGTAGCATTAATAATTGGTAATCAACTCGTTTTGTAAAGCAGTTTTTGTGTACATTTTACAACGTTTCATAAAAATAAGTTATTTTCTGAGTTATTTTTATTTACACACTCGATTAAGAATATAAATGTAACTAAGTAGGTGCTTGCTTTTTCGACATTTTTAAAATAAAAATTCTCGGCTTAACGATTTTCAGTAGCTTAGTATTGTGAGTAAACTTTAAAATATTGTGGATATTTATATTAACAATTGGATGTTATGAAAATTATATTCAAATGTTTACAATTAATTGTACATACCTATAACAAATAATCGTATATACCTAACATACATTTTACAGTTCATTTCAAATCTAACATTTACCTACAATATCGGTTACTAGATTGACATTTTATCATTTTATTGTGAAGAAATTTAATCTAAGATTTTATACTTTTTAAAAATAGTGCTAACTAAACATTTTAATGATTATAGACTATTAAAGCAAAAATTTTAATTTTCACAATTTTTTTATAAACTTCCAAAGATTTGAAACAATGATTTATAAAGAATAATTACCTATTATTATGTGTTGCTATAAATAAGTTATTGAGTGGAGAGTAGTTATTGGTCCAATAACGGTTTCTTAACAAAAAATGTACACATCAAAAAAATATAAAAAAAACTGAAATTTAAAATGAACTAAAATCCAGTTTTGATAAGTCCTATTTATTTTTCACATCATCTCATTGTAATTTTTGTAATTAGTAAAAATAATAATCTTAAATACCAGGCTTTTCGATTTATTTTACCATTTTCTAGGATTGATATAATTTTTTATTAATTTTCCTGTTTTTGTTACTAATATAAACATTGAACACATTGAGTTCTTTGAACTTCATAAATTACTAATAAGCTATATAGCTAACTAGACATAAGGTTCACCCACTACTGTTTACATATTTTCGAATATTATGGTTTATTATCACAAAATATGTTATTGTTTCATTGTTTATTGATCATCTTGTAATCTATTTAATTTTGATTAACTCTGTATAGGTAACCTATGTAATATATATATATATATTGTTTTTTCATGTATTACATTTTTAAATAACTATATGCATGTGGCCCAGTTATTGAGCATGTCATTTTGAGGTTTTGGCTTAAAGCCAAACAATGGTGTTTTTACAAAAAATTAAGGGTAAAACATTACGTAAATGTTGATGTGCTAGTATTATATTTATTAGTTAATTTATTGTTTGTTTTTGTTACAGAACAACTCATAATGAACTGGAGAAAAACAGGTAAGACATTTGTATTTTTTATTATCCTCGATAGATAATAAGCAAATGATACAGCAAATTCAAACTATATCTAAAGTCGGTCATAAGCCATATACTATTTATTGCTCATTTCAAGAGGCAAAGGGCCAAATACTCTCTCGGTTGTTATGAACATACTATCTTCTTTTCCTGCCCGCCTATCTCTTTCTGTTTTTCTATATCATCATTGTTATTTTTGGCTTTAAGTACCTCGTGTTTATAATTATACTACACATTATCAAAAAACGATTCGAGTAAGAGGAGAACAAATTGAATTAACTCATACATAGCTACGAACACTCTTTCTGTAAATTATATTGGATAAATAAAAATTACATGTGATTTATTTATGAATAGTTATAATATAATAATAAAATATAAATATATGCAAGTATATTTTAAACTAATAATATATCAACTCTATAAGGTAGTATAACACATAAATTTTATGATTTAAATGAAGTAGGTATATGATGGTATGATGGTTTCTAGTAGTTTTGTTAAATTTTTGATTGTATGTAAAATATGTGTTACGGTTTCTTACATATATTATTTAATATTTATGCATATTATGTAGGTTCTTTATTAGATTATTTAGTATATCTGAAATAACTAGAAATAGTTAATCCTTAAAAACAAACATTAAATTAAAAATAACTAAAAGGCATATTAAAAAACTTCTAATCTCAGATAAGAAGCTGGCAAATAATGTTCGTTTATAGTTACCTACGCGGAAAAACTTTCGCTAAGACGATAACTATTATTATGAGTACTGGCATGAAAAGAGTGGAGGAAATATTAAACGGGGTCATCGGTCTTCTAATATGATAAACCCCGTAGTGATTATACAAGTATTGAGACTTTTGTATTGTTCGATCAGCCTTTCATAAATAATAAATAATCAGTATTTGTTGAACTACTTTTATTAGAAGTACCTAGGTACCTACCATAAGTTTGGTGTGATTTTTTTTCCATCGATGAGTGATGACTTACTAACAAACAAATATGTTTTCAAATGAATTATAAAATAAATAATAAATATATCATGATTAATATACCACGATTAAAACAATCATTTTACAGATGATTAATGCTCAATCATTTATACCATTGTATATTATGTTATGTTATATAAGTGTAAAATGAGTTTTAACGCGAATTGATGCGTTGGATATTAATTAAAATATACAAATGTATGACAGTTTATAACAAATAGTTACATATTGGTATTCACATAGGAAATATCTTTTGACATAGGGTTTTCTATAAGAATATAGTGTATACATTATTGCATTTGTTGGTAAATATTAGTAGGTAGGTTATAAAGCTATATATATATATATAATATATATATGTATACTTGTGTTATATAGCTTACCGAGCCTTTAATATTTATTTTTATTTTGTTATTAGTTTTAAATTAAAATTTTTAATTATTTGGAAGTGCACCAGAAATACGAATCGCGTTGTTTGTTAGCCACTGTGACGATATTGTTATTACTATTTTTTTTTTTGGCAAATTAAAAGTGATTATAAATAAATTAAGATTGATTACCCTATATATAATAAAATTAATTTTTTTCCACATTGCCAATAAAATATTGAAATATAATATTATGTCATTTAAATATTATAATAATTATGATTACTTCTTAATTTCTAGTTATCAAATAAATATGATCTTAAAGTACCTATAGGTTATTAAATTATCATAATACTACAATATATTTTACTTGTACATGTTTAAAAATACCATTTATTTGTTTGCCTAACTATTTTTGAAGTCAGTTCAGGAACTTAAATCTTATTACATTTTGAAAATAAACATATATTTTTCACTTGAATACACTTTTTTATTGCAATATTTTTGTATTGCATTGTTAAAATATTTAGATACTTTATGGATTCTAATTTCTGAATACTAAAAAGAAACTTTAATACGTCGTTACTTGTTAGTCGTTATAGACACATAGTTAAAAATTAATTAGTTTAAGCTGATACAGTTGCTTATACTGTAGTTTATTTGATTCGTTAACTATTGTATATTTTATATTTAATAGACTTCAAGCGAATTTTTTATTGTTGAATAAAGTTTCAATTATGAAAACATTAGAAAGAATATACGATATCCGGGCGTGGCCGTTTAGATTTTTTGACGGGTTTGGAAACATTAAGCTAAGCATTTATACTTTATACAGATTCGCTTTTTGGCGGTAGTAAATTCTAAAAATTCATTCGAAAACATCCCATCTATTCTTGTTGACAGTTTTAATTTTATAGCGTCCATAAAATGACCAGGTATTATATATTTTTATAACCCCGATCGAATGGTTGTGCACAGTAATTATGATGGCAGAGCAGCTCACGCGGGGAAAGAGGATTGTCCAGATAACGTTTTTATTGTTAGAAGAATCGATTTTTTCCCTTTTTTCTGCACAATACCGCAAGTTTATCGTGCAAAAAGTTTGGTCAAACTAACACCCTTCAAAAAAAAAAAATCGACCTATAGGGAGTGGTCTTGTTGATGGTTTTGTATAACGTTTTAGATGCATGCGTGTAGTTGATAGATACTCATGTTATACTATTTGGCTGAAAGCAATAATTGATTTTTAAATTTTAATTTCCGACATTGATTTTTACTAAGATATACGTCGTGATCGTTTCAATTCATAAAATAACTAATATTATAATATAGTTGAGGAATTGGATGCATAACAACATAAATCGTTTAGTTTTCTAAATTAGTTTTCTAATTTAAAAAAAAAACAGGGTCGTTTGATTTAAGTATCATCTACATAATAGCATAATATAATCTATATCATATTGTATTGATAACAAAACAAAAATATGTATTAGGTCTGATTAATTTTAATTAACTATTTCAGTTTATACCGTACGTATAATAATTACTAATGGCTTGTTGTAAGTTTCAATATTATGTAATCTGTTTGTAACGCTACCCCTACGGTAATATACGAAAACAATTATTTTCCTATATTTTAAGAATTAAAAACACTTTCAATTTTAAGATAGGTTGGTATATATGACCGTGTATCTACTTAATATATTGAACCTGAATGAACACCGTTTAGCCGTCTAGGACTTTGAAGATTCAGGTATCATGCAGAATGAAGAGTATGCTTCTTAATTTAGTCTGATGATTTGTACCTTAATGGCTCAAAGGTTATCTTTGGATGAAATGTATTCACTGTACGGCTGGCGTTGATGTGATAATGAGTCTTCAATGAATTATTGAAGTCATACTTACACCAACCACACAGTAAACATGATACTGATGATGTTAAAATAATAAAATATAGTAAAAACGTTGACTAAATAAAACATACTTACACTGGACGCCGTGATGTAGCTTTGCCACTAAAATTAATTACTCACGAAAACAAACAACTTTTTATGCACGTATTTTAATGTATGCATACAGTTTAATACGACGCTGAACACTTCACATGTTACAGTTATAATAATAGCTATAATAACGTTGGGATTTAGAGTTCCCCTTCCTAGGTTCGAACCTTGACCTTCCTCAAGCGAACGAACGTGGTGCTTATTGATCGTACATTCGTACTTACGTATGATGCGTTTTTTAATCAGTTGCATGCACATTGATAAAAAAAATTATCATTTCAAGATAACACGACCTACATAATATTATGTAGATGCATTACGCTCAACGCTGTATATTATATTCCTTTCTTTATTATCGTTTCTACGACATGCAGTATTGGCCTTGTGGTCATCCAATTGTATGCAAACGCATACTGCGCGCGCATTCGCGGCAAACGGGTCAGCAGTGCTCCGCGGCGAATAATAATAAAAAACAAGCGGTCGACTGGGCAGCAGGCTGCTACTGTGTTGGCGCGTGCCTTGGCCCTGGCGGCCGGTCGTGTCATAAATCGTCGGCAACGCGCATTTGGCACTCATCCACCTAGATCGTGAATTATGATTCTTATTTTCTGTGTGATTTTTCTTTTTTCTTTACGGCTACTTATATGTTTTAAACGAGGTATTCGGTTTTTGTTCGTTTATATTGAACATGATATTTTTAATAGAATTACTGTATTATTTTTTATCTTATAAAATAGGCACCGTTCAATTTGACATAAATATAATATTTAGAACGCATGCTTCGAAGTATTGAATGTTTTTGGCCTTTTATAAAAAGTAACAACCCATCAATGGCTATCATCATACGTAAAGTCAACTCGATCAATCATCGAGTGACTATTTATTTTTATTTTGTTGGTTCATCATTTTATTTCCTAGGTATTTTTGTTAAACAGTTTTAAACTAATAATTTATCTTTCAACTTCCAAACTAAGTGATTTAGTTTACTTAAATGATAAATAGTGTAGTTTAATTTGTAGGCAATATCAATTAAACTAATAAATTATATGTGTATTTAACTTTAGGTCAGTAAAAAACCTGCTAAAAACAAAATGTTATGTAGGTAATATTTTATATTTTTGAATTTTCGAGATATGTAGTACTGTATAGCGTAGGTATATTTACTGAAGACATTAAAACAAAAAAAATGTAATAAGGCTTAGAGTTTAATAGAAAACTAAAACTACATTTATTTTCAAACTAGGTGTGTCGTACGTTACTTTTTATGTTTATAGTAATTTTTTTTTTTGATCAGCCATGTTTTTGATAATAGCTGTTACATTTTAAAGTGTCAAGCAATTATTGAAAATATTATAAAATAAAATATGTTATAGTTTTATATACATAAAAAATATAAGTGTTATTGGTTATTCTAGTCATTGTAATAACTTTTGCTGTAAGAATATTTAAATGCTTAATATTACCATTTTTTCTTGAATACATGGTTTATCCTATTAATTAGTTTTTATAATTTACCCGTTTGAACATAAAATCACTCTGGGCTGTATTTACATATCACAATTGCCTTTTGCATGTGTTGAGGAATACAAATATTTTTAAAAGTAGATAACTATTTAAATTCAATTTTTTCAAAAATTACATTCATTATTATTTTTAATTTTCGACTATTACAATTATAAGTGAAATAAACAAATAAACAAATAAATCGAGAAAAAATATAGGTAGTTCATAATTAGTTGTCCTAAATTATATTAGCTTTTTATTCCTTACATTAATATGTGTATAAGCGTGTAATAGAATAATAATAACTTTCATCCTCTCTTATTTTTATTATTTTTAACTCAATACAAATCGGTTTGCCACAATTAACGTGAAATGTTTTGTTTTTGTTTGCTAGGGCAAATATGTTTAAACATTAAATTGTAAAACTCAATTTAATTAACCACATATTATATAGTTTTCGTGTACTTTTTGAATTTTTTGGGTATGAGTTCATCGTTTAGCTTTGCTTACATATATTATACATTAAGTAGTGCCGTCTAAATACAATTTAATTATTGACACTTTTAGATATTTTAGTAATACTCAGTTTTACCTGACACTCTACATGGCTATTATATATATATAGGATAAACAATTTACATATACTTCTCTGCAAGTACTAGAGCCATTATAGACCTTTGCACTCCTTATGAACTTATAAATATATTCATTTTGTTAGTCCGTACATTAACACAACATCGAGCCCGCGCTATGCCGGCACATATAATTTTTTTTATAGTAGTTACGACCTCTTGTTTCGTATGTACATCACGTGGGCGTCGATTATTATAGTCAACGATGGTGGTAGTGGTTGAGGCCTATTATCGAGCCTATTATATTATGTGTGGGGTGGCTGTGCTAGTGTCCCGACGATCTTGTTTAAACTGTTTGTGGCCGCAGTTGCTGGGATCTGTTTTATTTCCAGTCTTACGGAATCGTTTTATTGTGTAGAAGGAAAGTATGTAATATGCGGAAAATAATGTAAATACCGATTTAATTAAAAAAAAAAAATACATTAGCTGCCGAAAATATTTATTGGTAAAAACTGTGTTTTAGATAGAAGAAATAAGGGAATCCTTGTTAGTTGTTTGATATAAAATACATATTGATGTGTGTAAGAATTGTGTAAATCATAATGTTTACTAAGCTGAGAATTCAAAATATTTTATTCTTCATATTGAATATAACGATATAGGTATAGTCTATTCGGCTCTATTCGTTTTAAAATAAATGCATGTACAGTTTATAACTGTAATTCCCATAATTATTGGATTTTTAAATAGCTATAGCCTACCTATAGTAAGAAAAAAATAAACATACCTTCATAATAAAAGACATTTTATAAGTTGCTTAAACACTAGCTATATTGTTTTCAAAGTTTTATTTGTAAAAAAGTTCGTATAGGGTCAGACAGCTGATGAATTTTAATTTATATATTTGTCGTTAAAGGAGTGAAGAAAAATTAATATTGCCAACTAATTTGCTCGTAGGTGAAATCAATGTTATTCCTACTATTTTACAGCTAGTTTTCTGAATAATAGGTAGAATGAATAATGAGTAATTTAATCAATAGTCTATACTGCTTTTTTACTTTTGAGTTATGACCCTCAAAAATTGGCATCAAAAACCATTATCAAGATTGAAAATTGAAGCATTTTTACTGTTCCAACAAATAAAACCACAAATATCATTGAAATTAGTTTATTTCATGATTTCAGTCAGAATCATAAATTTTGACGAAAACTAAAATACAATATTAGTCACCCATTACAAAATTATACATATACTTATAATAGGTACCTAACAAACTACGTTTCTTGCTATTCAATGGCTATAATAATATTTACTATGATTGTACGAATGTTAATGTTACATGTACTAAAATCTTAATCGAAACTCCGAGCAGACATTAACACATTCCGGAAATTAACATTGAGACACTTAATGCCTCTTATGTTTATCAAAACAAGTTTAGGTAATTTTAAGTTCATTATCAAGCGTAGACGAGGTCAAATTACATTGTTGGACTGTTACCGATAAGCAATTTAGTTGAATTTTGATAAAAAAAAATACATATAGATATACCTATATGGATAAATATATAAATAAAAAATAGTTTTTATAGCCTTCATACTATGGTGTTATTAATTGCCATACGTGTTTATATTGATTTACCTACTTATGTAAATGTATTATATTTTAAATATAAACGCCAATATTATTGATACACTTTAATTAGTCTCCTATTGTATGTTGAGTTTAAATTCAATTTTTAGACATTGAACACTGAAATATATACACATTTTTTAATAGTAACAATAGGGACGCATTGAACACTAGTATGCACTAAAACCATTTTAAATATAAGATATATTGCCACATAAACTAAATAAAATTATAATGTATGCAATATTATAAAGGTGATTAATTCATATTACTACTTTATAGTATTATGCTAAATAATATAAGTTAGCATCTGCCCAACAATTAATGCTCTAAGATTCACTAATGCGCTTGTCAGCCAATATCATATCACCATATTTACAACAAATCTTTGACGTTGTATGAAAGCAAGCAAATTTGTTCGGAAATGCTTGTCTGTATAATTCTTTTTTGTTTGTAAAAATATTTTTCTAGCATTATTGTAAAAGCTTTGAATTTGAATAATAAAATGCGGGAAAAAGTTATAGTTATTTCCTTGTTGATGTATTACACTTATTTCTTTTCTCTTTCCAATGGAAAGTGATTTAAAACATTAAATAAATATGATTGATGTTCTATGGATTTTCTATTATAATGAAGCATCGGTTTATTCATTTTTTTATTTTTTATCATAATTTAGTTTGAATATTTTATCTAAAAAATTGTAAGAACTAGAATATGGAAATATAAATTACTTATGGGAAAATGAAAATAAATATCTGTTACTATAAATGTATGCAAGTTTTGAACCGTGATGCATTTTATAAATGAATTTGTCACCTTGAAACTAAAGAATTGGCTAACATCAAGCTTTACGCTGTTACGCAAATGTAGTGAACAATAACTGACCTATACCTTTTTATTTTACGACACAAATCAACCGATTTTTATCTAAATCATTCAATGTAAATAAAATAAGAATAAATGATGATTTTCCTTGAAGATTTTTAGTAGTTATTCTAAATATCAAATATTAACAATTTTTATTATTCAATAAATAATCAATTCCATTTTCACTTATCGTATTCCCTCGGGAAACACATTCGACATCACGATTGACCCCTTTTTAACTGATGCAAATTTTTAACACCAGAATTATCCAAAATAACCTTGATATAGAGAGAGTTCCTATTTGTTGTGTAAATGCAAATCCTTTCCACCCATAGTCCCATACGGTTCGTTAATAATCCTCTTTGCATCCCTTTTTGTATACGATCGACCAAGGAGACCAAAGATGGTTTTTTCTCGTATAGTAGAGAATGGTTTCGTGAGAGCTCGATGAATTAATAATGAGATGGAGAGTCATTCGCTCACTGTGTGAGTGCATAAATGACCATTATTAACGAACTTTTATCGCCCAAAATAGATTTATTTTGCATAAATGTTGTGTCTATAATATTATAAAAAAATATTCATTTTATAAAAGCAATCTGAAGCATGGGCCATGGATTGTAAATTAATAAAATATATTTTAGGATGTAATATACATTTATTTAAATGTCTACAATTTTTAACGTTTTATGATTTTACACTAATTTCCGTCGTTGATAACAACAAAAAATTCGGAGAACATGTTATAATATTGAATATAATACAAACTGCATGAGTTTCTTTCGATGTGCTCTTGTAAAATTAAATTGTATTTTTATGCTGGTATATCAAAGGAAGTTGTAAAATTATTTATGTATTATAATAACGAACCTATACTCTCTTCATAGGCATGTCTTCCGACACTCGGTCACCTCCCGTCATCATCAGGCCATCACTAGGTCCTTTCGTCGTTTCTATGGTTTTCGCTAAAGCCATTGCCGCATCCTATTATATTACCTGTGGCAGACTGAATCGACAACCAAATTGTACGCGACGTTTTCGAGCACCAATTTCGTAAATATAGGTACGCGCCTTCGCTTAATCTTGTCTGTTGTAGAGTAGATGAATAAAACACCTCCTTTCTCGTATTCACACACACACACACACACACACACACACACATTTTTGTACTTTGTGTACGTATATGTATAAATTATTTAATAATAAATATGGAAATATAAAGAAGAAAGCGCCTGTCGCCTGAGAGGCCACTTGAATGTTCGTCCCGCGTGTCTTCTTCTTTTCCCGCCTCGTCCCGCGACGACGTTTTGTATGTCCGCCAACGTTGCTGTTGCCAACGGCCCGTTGTGGCGTATATATTTGCACAATGCGCGTCCCTACATACACAAACATTTGCATACCATCCATATAGCGTACATAAATATTCAAAGACCAGAAAACTCGCATCGTGATGAGGGACGAGGAAGCGAGGTACCTATGTAATGATGGCGGTTAGGTGAAAGGGTTGTAAAAAAAAAACCAGAAAATAATTATAATAAAAAAAAGCAGGAAATCAATAAATTTTCAACTTTTGAATTGTTAGTATTTTGATGTATACATTTTGTCCAATCTATTTCCATTCTTATATAGGTAGGTAGTTTAAAATCTTAAATCACCTTGAATGCTTATGTGTCCGTAACGTGTGCACTGTGCGCCGTATATTGGACGTACCTAGTATATATATTATATACAATATATATTATATATACTTTTAAAATTGGATAATAATAGTTGTTTACTAGATGATATCGTTTTGTGTATTATAAAATTACTCATTTCCGTCAAAATTTGGTTAAAATATAAACCCGTGTCAATGCACTATAATATATTTTATATAATATACTTTTCTCTCTCTGTTCCGTGTGGTGTGTAGTAATTTATTACTAAACAGTGGTCGGGTTAAAAATAATAGTAATAATAATAATAAAAAAACCAAATGAATTGTTATAGTTACTAAAAAATAATATTCTAGTCGATAAAGACAATAAATATTTTACAACTGAACAGTATTAAAAAAAATGTGTTGCTCAAAAACAACAATACAACCGAATAGAGTGCTTATTTTATAATACACATATTTATTGACATGTACAACATTTTATTACTATTTAGTCATTTAAAAAAAAGTTGCTTTGTTATGGGATATTTTACAATATCTGACACCGCATGCCTAAATACTGTACTAATTATAGGCTATGCATTTTAAAGCATAATGACCAGCGTCCGGAAGTTAATATATATTTACATTATATTAGCTGTTTCACAAATTAATAAGCTTAAATTTGTTTCTACTAACAAGAACAATAAAAAAAATTGTACCTGTTTATAATATATATATAAAAAATATATATGTATTTTAAATTATTTTACACCATATAGACACTTTATTTATTCATATAACATGTGCTTTATTAAAATATGTTTATAGGTGTAATATTTATATTTTTTTTGTTCAAACAACGAGTTAAAGGTATTTCTATTTTAATTAAATTACAATTTTAAGTAAAATGAACCTGTGGTTAATTTTTTTATTAATTTGACATACTGAAGTAAAAATATGTGAAATTATATAAGTTAAGATTTAAGTCCCAGTTTTGCATATAATGTTTGACTTAAAGACAATTTTAAATGATAATTAATATGTTTTCTCGAAGCCATTTAAGTAGAACCATTAGTTTATTTGTTGAACTATAACCATAATGTGTTATTATTCGGCATCGCATTATCTGGATTTTAAACCAGACTTTATATTATGCTCATTTTAAAATAATATTATGTCCCTAAAAAAAAAAAAAAACAATAAAGAATAATAAGCCAAATCAGACCTGTTGTTTAAAGATTTAAGATAATATATAATATGTTAACACTAACCATAATGATAAATTAATAACTATTATATTCTTTAAAGATTCGATAGATCATGTTGGTTTTTATTTAATTTTAACTTGTTATAGTCAGTTTAAACTTAAATACTTCAATTTTGATGATTATATCTTTTGCTTTAAACTAATTGATTAACTTGCATTATTTTTGACAAATTAATTGATTGTATTTAAATTTTAAAGCTTAGATAACTAATTTAATATAAAATAAACAGTTAATAAATAATTGTAGATTGTCGTAAGTTCATTATTGATTCATTTTATATTATGCACACTGATCTCGACGTATTGTTATCATTAATTTTTTAAGTTCTTATAGAAGTATCAAATCATGGTAATTTGTTTTATATCTTTCTATGGTAAACTATGTGTCTATGTATGATCATTTTTAAATGTTCATTATTATCAGATTATTTATTTTATAAAATATTTTGCCAAATGGTTATTGGAGTCTAAAACTGCCTATATATTTTAGAAACATAATAAATTTGTTAAAAACTAAACCTAGATGACGTTCAGCGTGTGCCCATTATGGTACTTGTTAGCTTTTAAAACGATACAAAGTTTTTCGGGACTTACGTCGGGTGGCAAACACATGGTATGCATTTTCCGACGTTCTTTCGTAATGATAATTAATGCGTTTCCCACTCACTCTCTCATGTACGTTATTATGTGTTCTAGGTAAGTTCATTATAACGAGTGCACTATTTCACAGAAGAAGATTATTTCTCCTAAAACTTTATCACGTATACACGTAATTTTATCGACTACTTCTCTTTGTAATTCGAATACCCAACTGGACAATTTGTATTTTAAACATATATATTATTTACAATTATTAAAAATAGCGTTTGAATAGTAGATTTCAAAATATTGATTTTATAATAAAATGGGCAATGTTATTATTCAGAGAAATTTATTTTGTGGTTTGACCAAAACAAGGTTCGAGAAGGTCAGAGGGATGTACACCGTATTCACTAGGTATACAAGGTCATCTATCTGGTACTATACAATATATGCACACAAATAAAACTAGATTGAGAAAAAGGATAAGAAAAATATAAGAGTAATAATCTTCAGAAATTAGGTGCTATATATCCCGAAAATTTGATAAATTGTAAGCCTTTTCTATATTTAATTCAAAGTTGAAAAAAAATTCTTAATTATTTCAATTAAATAATGTGAGGTTTTTGTACAGTCTGTCTTAGTTCATTTTAAAAGTCATCATGTGGAATAATGATAACGATCTGACTTGTATGATTTTATACATTAAAGCCAATTTCGAGAATAAAAAAGATCCTTATATCCTTACCGAATCGACGGTTATCTTTTGCACTTTCATATAATATAATCAATTCATCAAACGTACGTTGTCACTAATAGGTATATAAGTAAAATTTCAATCTTAATATAATTTGTGTACAACATACTCCCTAACTTCCTAGTAGTAAATTAAGTCAAACATATTGGTCTCACATATAATTTTATTCGTTATATGAGCTATACCTATGTAAAAACAAAATACATTTTCTCTTTCTAAAAACATGTCTAAAGACAGAAGTTGAATTAAGTTAGTTTCGTATTCATTATAGAAATAAAGCAGATTAAATAATGTTATGAAATTTGAAGTTAGCGTGTTTTTTATAGTATGGGCATAACATAATGTTTCATGTACCTTGCATAATTATATTTTATATTTTATGTACCTGTGTACCTTTTTACCACTGTTTCACAGCAATTTGTTAATTTTTTATCGAAAAAAATAAAATGTATTAATAGCCGTATTTTATATAGAAAATGTTGGCCATGTAATATTTGTAATGCCTTGACCGTGCAATTGTGGATGTACAATATACCTAATACATCTAATGCAGTATCGTCCAATCTTTGATTTCGTATTATGTATTCTTAGTGAAATTTATTAAATAAACATACTATATTTGATCAATGCCTGTTGTAGTAGTGACAATATTATATTATTGCCATATCACAATTCATAAATAATATTATCATATTAATATTCCTTTATTTTTCCAATCGTTTAAATTGTTGTTAAAAGCAAGCACATATGGTAGGCATAGAATAAAAATGGAGTTTTTTTTACCGATCTGTTTTTATTCTTAAGCATTTTAATTACCAGAATGTGTACTAAATTGTGGGAGATACAATAGCCATATATTATATAGTATGTTATTGTAATTTGTAATGAGCTGTCTTGATGAAATCAGAATTTCCAATACTATATTTTGTTATAACTTTTGAATTGATATAATTTATATAATAAATATCAATTTTCCACTTTATTGTAAAGTCTGTATTAAATTGCAGTCGTCAACATCAAGTATTGTTATTTTTATTTCAGGAAAACTATCTACACATAAAAATCTGTTTTTTCTCTTCGAGATATCATCTTAACATTTATAAATTTGATGTGAGACACGCAACATCTTTGAGATTGCTATTTATATAGTGTACCCTACACCTAATGTTTAAATTAATCCTTCGAGGAGTTCCAAATAAACCTACGTAGTCCGAGAGCATTCGCGCGATCAAGCAAAACATTATGGTCGAAGTATAGAGTGATGATACGACGTTGTCGAATCATCCGTCCGCCGTAACCGCGCCCGCCACTGGACCCAGGCGATACGCGTGTTCCTCCTCTTTAGCCGAGCTGGCTGGCAGGCAGCAGTGCTTGCGGGGGAAATCACGACCGTGAGCGCCTAGCAGCTCGCCGTGCGACGTTGCCGGTCTTGTTCACCGACAGTCTCTGCAACACGATCGTTGCCACGCTCAAACGGGGTCGAGACACCTTGTCGGCAACGTAGGGCCGAGCAACCGTGATTGCGATGTCGATGATGACTATGACGATGATGATGACGATGACGATGATACTTACGCGTAACTAACCATATAGTTTATAGTGATGATGATCGCTGGCGATGCAGTTCAATTCAAAAAAAATCTTAAAATTCTTCCACGCCGTAGGTAGGTATAGGTACTTACACTGTATACAAAACGAAACTTGTGTGTGTATTCCATCGGTATCTACCAATAACATTCGTGTACGGTTTCAATCATCCAGCAGCTGCTCTTAGGGTTCAGATAGTATACTTACTATTTTAATGCGTTACTGTAGTATTACTAAAATACTGTTGTATAGGTGCAATGTTTTTGTTAACACATTTCACCTCTACTTTTATTGTCTATAATATTTTATGATTTATTTTCGACACATTTTTATTTAATTATACAATAATAGTTGTTCTTCGAAGAATTTGTTTTTGTTTTAATTTATTGGGTCCTGACATGATTTAGATTTTTCTTTAACAAACAATAAAAATAATAATATGTGTTTTAGATCTTACCTAAATTAATTTTTACTATGATTAGTTTTCATAAGTAAACCTACTCGTTATTTGATTGAACTTCTACGTTTTTGATAAATTTAGTAAAAGTAATTATTTCATGATTAATTTATTATTATTTAATCTGTACATTACATTTATAAAACATGGCATTTTACAAAAATACAAATTTATACCCTAAGACTTTTAAATTCGATTAATATTAAGAAAATAAACATATTTTGTACTGCTATTTTTTTTTCGTAAATGTAAGTTGTTTGCACTACCGCACTAGACTGTAAACTTTAAGTAGTTTTATTTACACTGTATAGATAATATTGAATTTTTAAATTTTTATAACTACAATTCCCTTACATTGGCATGTTTATTTTTTAAATTTGAAATATAATTTAATGCAGGAACTTATTAAGATGAATTTAGAAAAATAATTTATTTTTATTTTTGTTAAGATAACTTGTATAATTGTATTAATTATAAGTTCTAAGTAGTAACAAAATAATAATATGTGGGTGCCATTATGTATTGTATTTTTAAATGAATAATATTTGTACAAATTATTATACTTCTGCATCTATGTTTAGAAATAATGTTCTATTGTTTATTGTGTAAATTGGATGAATTTAGTGTTATATCGTACTGATCATTATATTTTTATATTTTTGATAGGCATTAAAAATTTCATCGAAACGCAAGGAGTTCAGCATAAATATAATACCACCTATGTATTTTGAATTGGTCATAATTATACAATTATTTAACCTGAACTTATAGCTTTATAAAAAATATAATATTCAAATTAAATTTATTTTGAATTTATCTGAAACAGACAATATAATACCTAGTACTTACTTGTTGTAATTTTTCATTTATCTATCCTTTTGTTAAATTTGGATTTTTTTCATTACATTTTTGCTTTAAAACTACTTGCTTTTCGAAGACACTCGTCGTTGCGAGTTTGCGTGACTTGCAGCACGATTGATAATATGATGTCAGCTAACTTTCACCTTTTTACTATTATACGCTAAATGACGGCATAACGCGTATATAGACAAACGATGTATTATATTTTAACTGCATACAAATTATATACATTTATAATTTTAAGATATATTATGAATTGTTGAGAATATATAAATTAATTTTGCTGAGTTTGAAGCAAGTTTATCGTCTTTTGAAGGTGGCACAATAAATTATTTTATTGATTTAGATAAACTGAATATCAAACGTGAATTATAAAAAGCAATATTCATATAATATGTATTATAAGTAGGTACCACTTATAGGATTATTTTTTCTATAAATTCAAAAATACTTTGATTCAAATATTAAGTTAATATTTTTTGTAAACAATTTATCTTATTATATACACGTACATAACAAATCTAGACACTTAATACATTTGTTTGAAATTTTTAACACTGAAGTTATGAAATTATGAAAGTAGGATTAGAATAATACTTGAGCCGTTATTTTTAAATTTTAATCAAAACACGCACACAATTATTTATTTATTAGGTATCAAAAAATGTTTGGTACAATTTAATACAATAATAAAATATGTTTTAACAGTGTTAAAAAAACATTGAAATAATAACTGATGACCTTGAAATGCTTAAATCGCCTTCTGATTGTTTCGTACAATTTTTATGAGATATAAAACCATTATTTGCATAGTGAAGGTCGTTTTGGCAGTGCACCGATTGCATTGCAATAATATTAAACTAAAATATAATATGAATAAATTCTTAGTTTGTGAATTAAACTCAGTTTCTTAATCAAAATAGTATTTAATTATCGTAAATCAGTAATTTAGTTATTGTATTTTAAATATCATATGTTTTAAGGTATGATAATTGTTTAAAATATTGTATTACATTCTAGTTTAAAAGCAAACAAAGTCTTAAGACATAGTACATAGTGTTTTGAATCTAATAAATTTCTTATATTTTTTTTAACGCTTTATTATGATGTAATAAATTAAAACAACGATAACTAACTATACATTATAATAATTATTGTTTACTGAGTGTTGTTTAATTTGTTCATCTATTTCCCTGAAAAATAGGTTTAGGTTTATTACATCAATATAATATTTACTGGGTCAATTGTGGATTAGTTGATTGTTAGTAATTTATGTTAAATTCATTTGAAAAATAGTATAAATATTTGCAAGAAATAATGCCTATATGGCTATATCTCTATATAGTTGTTAATTAATTTAATATTAGATATTGTGTGGATGAAATAGATCTTTAGTTTATTTTATTCAAAATATAATTGAAATATCTAAACAATAATAAAATATTTAAAAATATTTGTAATGATAAATATAAGATTTATATGTAAGGAATACGTAGTAAGTTATAAATGTGTTATAGGATTTATTAGATTTTATGAAAATCACATTGGTTGGTAGAAAACAGCATAACAGCAAATACAGCAAAGAAAAGAGTGTTATATGATATAACGTATGTCTTATATCATAGCAGTCGTGGTTAGCTTAAGTTAGCTGGTTCGGTAAATGGGGCATTTATTTTATTTCCTTTATTTTGAAAATATAATTGTAATAAACGTTTATTGGTAGATCAATGATTATTGATTTCAAACCAAAAACCATGCTATTGCGCATGTCTGCATTGTCAATTCACTGTTCATATTGTTACTATATTATCATATAATGTTCAAAATACAAAATATGCAAGCATCTGTTTTAATTTTAATTTTTGTATTTGTTTTGATATGGCCATTATTAAGTTTTTCAATAAAAAACAACATTTATATGATTTTGGGTTCAATGTATTTTGAAAACTTTATTATACAAGTTCTTCTTAGTAATATTATTTTCGTAATAATTTCATACATATACTATTGTTTAAAATATCATGAAAAGTATAAATTCTTAATAGTTCTTAGCTATAAAACATTTAAGCTATACATATAATATATATGTTAGTGTATGACAGTATTAGCTATTTTCTAAAAGCATTTCCGTAATAATTTTATTATCACACTTTTCTGGAGCTATCGGGACTAAATGCTGGTAAAAGGTACCTAAGGTGTATATTACATGCTTTTATAATTCATATTATAAAATTAGTGGCGATGCAGCACGATTGGGAATTTTTACCTGTTCGGAATAATTCTTGGTATCCCTAAAAACATACCACTTTTGGGCATTAAAATAAAATAAATAGGTTGTTGGTATATAAACTATGTAGGTATATGGCATATATAAAAATAATATACTATAATAGGTACAAATAACTTTTATAATAATTAAAATAAGTGAAAAATGTGTTACTTAAAATTTGTATGATAACCAATACTAAAAATATTATAGTAATTAAAAAAATATTTGGAAATTACGGATATATTTTTGATATTCTCAGTGATATTTCAATTTATTGGCAATCTGCTATAGTTATAGTATAGTAAATCTTGTTTCAAAGCCATGCAATTTCGATAAACATAGTTAAAGTTCATATATGCAACATCAGCATGACGCTCTATTACAGCTTTTTTGTTTTTAATTCATGTTCATAATATATGATTTCTAACTTATAAACTTAAATATCACTAATATAAAAATGGTGCACCTACACTTTAAAACCTACATATTATATATATATAATTATTATTCACAATAGCGGTCTTGTCCAAAAGTATTACACCAGAAAAAAAATAATGTCCAAACTACGTGTTGCGATTTGAGATACAATGCGCAAATGTGCTGTTACCAATTAGTGGGGAAGTCTCATAATGAGCGTATACAATAGTGTGCTACCAAGATATTTGTAACTGATCCGATTACAGGGGAGGTGGTTAATTAAATGACCAAGAGGAGAAATTATAAAGATTCTTAATAAATGCATGGAAGATACGCTGCTGTACCGGAGCGAATGTATGTGACGAACTGACAAAAAAATATGTATAAAATTGGTACCCTTAAAAAACCTTACAATTTATATGTTGTTAATAATACCCGATGAATCATTATAGATTCTATGATTCAAATATTTTTAATTAATTGATAAAAATATTAATAATTATAAAGTGCATAGTACAAACCTAATTGTCCTCTAGTATTATACAATATATGGGTACTGGGCATTTAAAATTTTTTTTTGTTTATTGTACGAACAAAGAGACCCACTGTGGCATACAAAACATCACACTAAACGGTTGTTGAATAATATGGTAAAAAATATTGCGTTTCCCCCGTAGGGAAAAATACTAGGCATTCCCGTGATTCGATGAACACCCTGTGTTTAGAGAGACAAAGAACTCGTATGTGTGTGTGCGTTGGCAACCCCTCCGCGTATTGGTCTCGCGCTGCCGCTGCCGTTGCCACCGCCGCCGCCGCCGCCGCCGCCGCCACTTCCACCGCCTGTCACAAAGGCCTATTCCCTGATCGTATACTGCCTGCCCTGTCGTATATGTACTCGCGTGCGCGCGCGCTAAAGAGAGGAGAGGGTGACGGTGAGAGAACTCCCGATTGTGCTTGTATGCGTTCGCAAATTATGACGACATTTACGGCCCTCCGACCAATCCGCGAGCGCCCCACGCGTACGTTTAGCTCATTGTTCCGCAGATGTGTGTAGTACAAAAGCCTCTTGGTGCAACGGGCGCCCGGGTGCTCATATACGATTCGCGACGCGATTTCGTACGGTTTTCCTGAACTAACGTTTTCATGAAATAAAATTAATCCGAATCGTGAATTATATTATTACGAATTAGTATGATCTTGCACGACTTTACTGTAAACACGTTGATCAGCAGCAATGTTAGATAAAATATATGCGAGTTACATGAAGTTTCGCGTGCCGTTTATATATTAAAATGTTTTTATATTTTACCGAACCCAAATGTGTCATACATAGTAATTACGTATTCGTACACTACTATACGACATTATTAATTATTTACGTGTTTAATAATAGTCGATAAACTTACAACTTTGGTAACGAAAAATCCCAATATTATAGTAGATACGCATTCATTTCCATGTTAATTGAAGACATTTTTTGTACCTAATACCTACCTATCGGTTATTTCAAAACTTTATAAATTATACAATATTCACTCAATTATCTGAACGATGTTGTAAGATATAAACAGAGTGATTCCTCAAGGATCCTCAATCCCATTTTTTTTTTTATAATGCAGTTATTTAAAATCTTATTTTTGAATTTTTTAAATATACTTAAAAACTATATTTTCTGATACTTGACATTTTTTTTACCGCTTAAGATTAGTGTCCTGTCGATAATCAAATTTTTTTTTTTGATAATTTTTCTGAAAATCATGAGTTATCAAAATCAACATTGGAACGAGTCATTTTGGGCTATTTAGCTTTATGTATCAAGGATACATACTTTAATTAGTCAATTATTGATTTATTTAGAAAATATAAAGGCTACGGTGTTAAAAAAATATATTAGTTATTAGGTGCTTATTAATATTATTCTAAAAATAATTATAATTTGTAAAAATGTTCCAAGTATAATCAATACTTGATTCAATATTATATCTATCTTATATTTTTGTGAAACCATTTTTAAGGACTATTATCTTTATTATAAACATTTTATTAACTGTGGTCTGTGAAACTACTTGTTCGAATTTTAAATTTGATGTGTAAACGTCATTAAAAAAATTACCCATTAAAAAACTGACAATAAAAAAGGAGAGTTCTCGGATGAAAAACAGAAGCTTGTTCTACTGCTTGAGTAGTAAAACAAATCTTAAGAAATTTAAAAATATTGAAAACCAGAATTTGAATAAATTCATTATTAAATTAAAAATATTGGCATCGGGAGTGCATGTTTGGTGAATCACTCTTTGTATCTAATATATAATTTATAAATATAATTGCATTCAAATATTAAAAATTAACTTATGGTACAATTTTTTAAATTTAAAGTTACCATTATTTATTTAAAATATATAGTTTAAACTCATTTTATTTTACATTAACTTAACTTTTTTTGTTTTTGAATGCAATTCACATTTTAAATAAAAGTAATCAAGTTCATGTCACTTAAGTATCTGAGATAGCTAATTTCAACAGTGATTCTTTATGTAAACACAAATATTTCAAAACTTGGGTCTATCAATAACGTATTCAAATAGCTATGTAAATCTTATAATATTATAGAGCGTATAAAAGTTAGTTGAGGTATATGTGGAGGCGTTTATGTAGTTGGCACTTGGTAGTCGGGTATGCAGAAAAACAAACATAGTAAGCACTCTGTATGTCCGCAAGCATATCAATTGTATTATATTTGAATGTAAAATTACATTTAAATATATATATATATATATATATAACTAGAGTCCCCTAGGGGTTATTATTTTTTTGTTATTATATCATTCTAGGTAAATCCTAAAAAAGGAAATATAAAAAAAGGAACAATAGAAACATACAATGAGTTCCTCTCATCTTGACGTATATAGTGGTTGAGCGAGGAAGTGCAATTTGCTCTCGTTATTGAGAGACTTGCTGTGAGGTTGATGGGTGAGGAAATGGTACTAAATCAGACGGGTATTGTTGTGCAAACTGCAATTAACGCATTGACTCGGCCTTCAATTGTAATTCACAAAGGTTTAAAAAAATTCTTTTTTTTACTTTAGTTGTACTTAAAATGTACATATTATAATATTCTGTTCTTAACAATTTTCAATAATATATTCATTACAAACCTATGGCACCAGTACAATATAATATTATTATTGCTCCCTACTTTTAGGAAAAACGTAGGAATTTGTCATCTGAGATTGTATTGCTAATATATTTGATGTATGCGAAATATCAAACAATAATTGGTTCCAACTCCTACAATTATGTACGGGTACTAATGTATATATAAATTATTTAAAACGAATAAAAATTGTGGTAAGAATGAAAAGTGTACAATGGTTCACCTTCACATGCGTATATAATTATTATTACCTATACGTTAGTCGTTTTATAACGAATAGGTTCTACCTTCCTATATATATATATATATATACACCTGAGGATTGTGCACGCCATCTGGTCATAATGATAAATCGACCGTTCAATATCGTAGGCAGGTAGGTAGGTAGTATATTTATTCTACCCATGAGATATATTGAGAATTTTGTTTTTTAATTTGATCATAATCAAAATTAACGTGGTTCACTTACAATATTTGTAAACAAATGCACTTTTTAAGTGAAATGTTCAAATGTTCATATATGAAAAATTCCAGTAATAAAAATATGAGTTATATACCTAAATTGTCTTCTTACTCTATAAGAATAAATACTCATCTGTCTATTTGAAGATAAAAATAATATTATGATGTAAGAACCTAAATGAGTTATGTCCGCATGGAAGTTTTTTCTCTAAAAATATATTTATTTTATCTTTTTTTCATTTTTAAAAAAATTAGTAAAAAGAAGTAAGTACCTACCTACAACAAACATCCAATATGTGTCATCATAGGCTATTATTTTCCTTTTTCTGATCTTGATGTCGAAAACCCGCTGTGGGGGTCGGAAATGAAACGGATTGACAGATAATGTGTTGGGGGAATTCGATGAACGTGATAAGGTTTGCTGCTCGGGTTATTTTTATTTTTCTTCAAATTGTTACTAGGCGCCGATCACGACTTTATGTCTGCATTAGAAAATGGCGTCGAAATCGGAAGTTCGTAACCGGAAGAGAAGAGGGAAACCACGGGGAAAGAAATATACAACTAATAATATATACATAGTTAACCAGTGTATCTACTATCTATATAAATCGTTATAACCATTTATGATTTGTTTCAACATACAAAATATAAGTAATGTTTGTGTTTAAACGATGTTAAATAGCATTTGATGATATTTCATTTTTAAATATTTTGGAGCTTATAATATTGATTATAGTTTAATTTTAATTCTCTACTCATGTTAACCTTTTTGTTTTGTTTTTAAGTGTACCAGCTATTCAATGTTCATTATAATTAATGTTTGTTTGCAAAATAAATAAACAATGACTTATGAATCGTAATAAACAATTTTTTGAAAATAGATAGAACATTGCTAATTTAGAAACTGTTTAAAACAAAACAAAAAAAGTTGAAAAACTAATACCGTTTACCGCTGTGAAGTGTGAAGCTTTTTCTTTATTTATGTATGTGGTGAATATATGTTTATTTTAATGAGATATTAATTATTTCCAACGGTTGTCTTCGCCTGAAAGAATTACGTATTTTTACCACCCCTCCGTTCGTTGTCATTTTGTTTGCGAACCGTAATAAATTTTCGGCCTTATCTGTCGGGCCTGCCACGCTTTTATTTTGTTTGTGTTTTTAGGTTTTTCCAACCAAGGTTTTTATCTTTATTTACAGTGACACTAGATTGAGAGAAAAAGTAATTAGCCTTTCTCTCACCCCATCCCTTTTTTTGTATTATTTCAATTTTTTTTTTTGTCGTTCTATAGTTTTGCTGTTAGTTTTATCGTTATTTTAGATTTACTTACCTTTTTATAAATGACAGAATGTATTCGGTTAAATTACTCATGGATTGCCAAGTTTTGAGTTTCTGGACCGAGCGATTTTCAATAAAACGGCAATTACGTACACCTGTCTCCAGTGATTTGGCACTTTTCCAACACGTCTACGAAAGTTTACTTTTGAAAACTGACTTGAAAAGGGAACTGTTAGTTGTATTCGAATCATATACTGAATATTGATAGTGTACAGAAGTAGTATTTTAGTTTTAAATAAACTATATATATTATTTAATGTATTGGTTATATCTTATATACAAAGGTAAGCCCTATGCCATATATGCCACATAATACAATATTTAGAAATATGAAGTACCTATGTGTTATTTGATGAACAAGAATACTTTTGAAGTCATAGTAGTTGTGTGCTTTGCAAACTGTTGATTTAATTAAAGTATAGTGTCTCTTTGAATTGTCCGAAGTAAAATATTATACTTAGAAGTTAGAACGCTAGAAAAAAGTACATGTGTTTCTTTGCGTATTTTTATTTTACTCTATGTTTTTATATTTGAGTCCTAACTTCGAAAAATAAGGATATACATTATTAATATAACCAAAGAATTTGAATATATTTAATTTTGTAATTTTATTTAAAGGCTTCTTTATGTAAACTGTACATTTCAATAGAACATTTTAATTCTAATCTTTATAACATATTGTTTTATAATAAAACTGTTAATAAGAATTTTTATTACTTAGAAGTAAGAACTATTGTTCACAATATTTTCAAAACAAAATGGTCTATACCTAATTAATACAAATGTTAATATATTAAAAAATGATTTTATTTTTAATAAAATAATAATAGAAAGTCGGAGTGAACATTATTCCAATACATTTTAGACTCTAAGTGGAGAGATATGTATTGATTTCACAATGAAAAGTGTTGTTTTTTTAATATTTTTTATGTCTGAAGACACTTTATTGATAACAAAAAAATGCCCCTATCATCAATATCAATGGAGGTTCTGGTAGAAAATTGGATCTTGTTTGTTCATTTGTGGAATTATGTCGTAAGTAGAAGTGTCTCTGTACTTATAAAAATAATCGGTGAAAAAAAATACAAAATACAAATAATTTTAAAAATGTGTACATTATTATTTAAATAATAAAGTAACTAGTTACCAAAAAGTTAGATCATCTCCACTCAGGGTTGTTTTTATGGTAACCAGCTAACAATTTATTTTTAAATTCAAATTTAACACATACATTTTAATGACCTACTATCTGCGATCCCGTAGAACACTCGACACATACTAAGTAGCTGATCAGTTACCTACTTGACGTCTTTTTTTTCACTTATAGTATTTTACATTTTTAAATTATTTAATTTATTCTGTCCATAAAAGTTTAATTTATCACATTAATTAATATAATATTAAATTTAGTTTTGTTTTGTTTAAGTGTTTTATTTAAATGTAACTGCTTGCGAAGTTATATTTTGGATATCATACACATATATAGTTTATGATTATTAAATGTTTTATAATGTCTAAGTCGACTAAAAAGTAAAAGTTAAGTTTAGTTTTTCGATTATTTATCAAAAACAAGTTGTTAACTCTTCAGTATAATATCTATGTAATGATTTCCATTGCATAATATTAATGTTATTCATATAACTATTAAGTTTACATTTAGTACTTTGTTCGGTTAATAAATAACTTGAATAGTTCTACAAAACTTGGTAACTTGCCTAACTGATAATTATAACATGATAATCCTTAAACCATTTTTTGATGTGTTGCCAACACAATTTAGTGTGTTGGCCTTATCGCGTATATAGAAAAATCGTATTTGCTATTTTGATTCCCCTGATTATATATTTTTGCACACATTTGATGTTTTTAAAATTAATATATTTAAAACTATTTATTTAATAAAAACCTACCCGATTACGATAGCTACGATTTTACATTTCAGTAGCTATTATATATGAGCTCTCGAACTTTTCATAATTACTATAATATAATGGTACCTATGCTTGTCGACTGTCGAATCTTAATAAACAAATATATCTACAATCCGTTTACTTATTTTAGTTTTATAATTTGCCATAACTGCACCTCTTCATTTGATTACTATATATCGTCTGAACCACAACCTGCTAAATATAACTTTTGGTTTGTTTTGTTTTTTCCCCGCTCGGAAACATCGAAAAGGTGTTTCTCTATATCATTATTGTCTGCGTATTAAATTCGCACCTCCAATCGCGAACCTAAACAATACGAAACAATTCGCTGTGTCCAGGAAACGGGTACCTGTGATTAAGTTTGAAACCCGCCCACTATAATATACATTTTTCAATGCCCCTATTCCACCATGAAAGTACAATGTGTGTGTAAGTACATATTACGCACTTTATTCATGTGGGCATAAAGGAAACGATACGGGTCACGGGAGCTCTCCGCGAAATGTTAAGACTGCTGTATATAATATACACGTAAGATGGGCGTGGGTGATTTATTCTGCGGCTCGGAGAGTTTTACTTTTGGGTAGGTAAAACTACTTCTGTTCAAGACGAAAACAAAAAAAAAACATCAATAATTTTTGAAACTATATGAACGTATATTGTCTTACAATGATTTGTTTTTTTTTTACCTATTAAATAAATTGTTTATATTTACATTGAGTAACGACTGTAAAAAATATTTGGAATTATTTTTAGCTATTTACTGGTATTTTAAATTTTAGAATTATATTCTCTAAATGTTGGATCAAGAAGCTTAAAAAAACTTAAACATATGTGAACCAAGAATACTCATAAGTTGTGCTTATATGGCTTTTTCAAAATATCAAAAATACGTATCTTAATTACAGACTTTTTTTCAAAACAATAGTCAAGTTATTAAAGTTATTTACAATAAAATGGTTAATTTTCATATCGTATCTTAGCCATATACAGAGTGATTCATCAAGCATGCTCACCTCCATTTTTTCTTTAATAATGAATTTCTTCAAATTCTAATTTTTAGAATTTTTAAATATTACACTCAAAGGCCATTTTTTCAAAATCTTGATTTTTTTTGTACTATTTAAGGAGTATCTTGTGGTGATATAAACTTCTGTTATTCAAAATTCGGATGAGTAGTTTCTTAGTTATTAAAATGTTTATATTAAGGATAATAGTCCTTAAAACTGGTTTACATTGATATAAAATAGGCCTGAAATTGGATTTAGTATTTACTATTTAGTATACTTGGACCATTTTTAGATTTTTAGAAAGACTGCAATTTTCAAATTACGATAGCTCCCATATCTTATAAACTCATTACTATGGACCTTTTATCCTTAAAACACAAAGTTAAATAATTCAAAAACTAATCGTACGAATTCTGATTTTGATCTATCAAACATTTTAGAAAAATTATTTACCGTATATTTTATAGTTGAATAGGTATGTTTCCTTATTCAAAAACCAGAAGTTTGTATCTAGACAGGGCACTCCTTAAGTAGTACAAAAAATCTCAAGAATTTGAAAATATGGTTTTAAAGTATATTTGAAAAATTTTAAAAATCAGATTTTGAATAGCTGCAGTGTTTAAGAAAAAATGGAGTGAGCTTGCTTGGTGATTCACCCTGTATCTGTTTATTTTACGTAATATAATTTATGTTTCGCTTTTTTCTTTTTTTTTAATGTGTTCTGCTATTTTTGAGTTATTAGACACATTTTTGATGTTTACAGATTAAATAGGTTGTGTTTAGTATACTTACATAATTTTGACTGATCGAATTTAGAACGTAACTTAAATGTATTACGTAATTTAAAAAAACCTATTATTCTCCGTGTTATTCGTATGTGGATATTACAATAATAAAATATGTTACAATATCAATAATGTATGTATAATTTTTATTCATTTCACTAAATATATATTAAAATATAATGAAAATAGATTAATATTGTAAATATAAAATTAAAGTAAAAATTAAATATATTTTTTTAATGTTTATCATCTGGAAAAATATAACTTTTCACTTTCTATAGACATCAGTTGTAATTTAATTTTAAACATGAGGAAATAACCTAGATGGGAGTACCCGAAATACCATTGCACTTATCACCTACACTATTCTGAACTAAAATACTCATTTCAGATAACATACATTTTTGAAAATAATTAAAATTGTTTCAATTAGTAACGAGTAATAACTATTTGTAGTCAGATTTGAACATTCCAGTGGGACTTTAGAAATAAATAAGCCCGATTTTTAATCGATTTTATTTCAAAGGTACAACTCTATCGACAAGGCTCATAACTAAACATAGGGCCTTAGGTCTATGGTGAATGAACATAATTTGGGCTGGCACCTGTACTAGGGTCATCAAATGCACCTAATACCTTTATATATATATATATAAATGGGGGACGAGGTGACCGAGTGGTCTGACTCTTCCGCTGCGACGCAGCCGGTCGCGGTTCGATCCTAGGAAACCAAAAGGCATTTTTATCCGGACAAGTCGCGGTGACCGGAGAGCAAGTGCTGCCATCCCCCACCCCCGGGGCATGGCAGAAACCTACGGGTGCCCCATTCGAAATTCTGCCAAAACAAACACACACGTGTTCCCCCTACCGTTCCAAAAAACCTACAAACCATCAATACAAAAACCTACAGTACCTACTAATAGCTAATGGCCACAGTTGCCGGGCTCAGGATCAATTAAAAAAAAAAAAAAATATATATATAAATGAATAATAATATAATAATATAAATAATGTTATTATCCGGAGTGAATGATTATTTTAATTTTTTAATATACCGTGTTATGTAGATATATATTATACACTTATTAGTTATAATAGAATACTAATAATTGTATTCACATAATATTTGTGTGGCCGTTTCTATGTGCGCATCTCGTGTTAGGTGTTTGTTGCACGCTGTATGTTTTTGTAGTTGCGTGTTTGTACAAGCGCTGTGCATGTGAAATAAATCGTTAAATGTTATTATCACATGTATGTGTCGTATACTCGTGTGATAGCAGTAATAATAATAAAAAAAATGTATGAGAGGTAGACTTTTTGAAAACAATCCTAAAATTAACATTGTTGTATTGCATATAGAAAATGACTCTGTCAAAGTTGAGTATCTCGGACATTATTGTTTTCTTTTTTTCGTATAAGACCAAAGAATTATTCAAACAATATGAATACGTAATGATTATATTAGCTGGCATTAAAATAAAAGACCTTTTAAATTTCCCTCTTTCTTAAGTTAACTCTAGTAAGTACCTATATACTGAACAGGCACTCATTATGTGCACGTCATAATTTTCAAATAAAAAATGGTTGGTTGGATAAAAAACTTAGATACCTCTAATGATAGTAACATAGGTACTAGCAACACTAACAATTTCTTCGTGATGTACCGATATTCACACATTACATGCTAGTGCATGTGCCAAATTATATAATGTATATTATAAATATATATAAGATATATTTATATAAAAATATATTTATGAATACCTTTATAATTATACTATTCATATTATACAGAAATCATTATTAACTATTAATTATTAATAATTACGGTGTACATGAGTAGTTAAAATTTAACAGTGTTTTTGCTAATGTTAAAGTACGAAGTACGTGAGATTATATTGAAATCTATATTCTTATATATAATATATATCTAAACATTAAACATAGTGTAACAGAAATTTCCAAACTTCAATAAAAACAAAATTAATATGATAACAATCATTGTAAAGGGACATAATTGTATAAATATACATACTTAATCTAAAATCGCTAGTAAATTGTTCACGTTTAGAATGCAGATTCAATCATTTAGATATGATGGTTATTGTTTCATCGGAGGTATAGGTGATTTTACAGTTGAATTTTTATCCAGACATCTATGAAGTATTACCAAATTAATATTGTTTTTAATTATTAATTTTGGAGTTAATGCGCGTTCAATAATTAAGCCAAAAAAATGTACACACCAAAAATTGTAATTTTCTATTCAGTTATGCCAACCAAAATCTATTTCATTACACGCTGATGTACCTACACAATACTATACCTATAGTTATTATACAGCGCCACGCGTGCGCACACGTGTTACTTTGTCCAAGCTGTTGGTAGGCATTATTCTCGAAACAATGAGGAGGCCTAAGTTCAATCGTGCGCGGATTCAGTAACCGTAAACTCGAGATGAATAGATAGAGACCTAACTGCTGTACTGTACAGTACCTTCCTTATATGTGTGTACCCACAGTGCCTTTCCAAAACATTTTTCATTATTCGTGTTGTTTCTCCCGGGAGTTGTGCCTCACACACAACTACCAATGTACAGGTATACGCCTGGTATATATGGCGGTCGTCACGACCGCTGCAGCGGATGACCAGTCACGGATTTTTCTTTTCTTTGAGCAACAATACACTTTTTTCATAAACAATGAATTACAGCTAAAGATGAAAACACGGGTAGAATTGGTCGACAATATATAATTTCTAGATCATCATATAATTAGTATCTCCGTGTGTGAGACCATTCTGAGAACTCTTTCCTTGTTGCTCCATAAGTATAAATTTGTTTTTAGACGTTTGTTTTTGTCAATTTTTAATCAGTTATCAAATACTTTTGCAGTTTGCACAGACACGGATCTAAAACTTTCGTGCTATTGCTGCAGGTTACTCAAAACTCTATTTTCAATATTTATATTGTATACTGATACATATTTGATATTATCATAATTCATCGTTTTCACGTATATCTTTTATAACAAAACATGTTATTTTTTATGTTTTTTTCCATGTTTTGTTGTTTCTATTTTTTATTTATATATATTTCGAATAAAATACTTCTTCTGAGAAAAACGAAGTTACTCTACCAGGGTCAATTTTTACGCACGAAACTAGACAGTTGTGGCCGTGGTCCTCCCTACTCAGTTTTATCGCTTCACTACACTGAAGTATCGATTAGTACTCAATTTTAACGGGCGTAATATGACAAGCGCCTGTGTGTATATATATATCGATAATGCATTGCCAGATTAAATTTATCTATCATGGTACTGAAGGATAATATAACATTTATTTTATGAAAATAAATTCCAAGTAAAAGGATGAAATTAATAAACATGCTTGCAGAGATATTTATTAAATTCAATAGCTAAAAATAGTTAACATAGTTTTTACATTAGCTGTCAAATATTTTATGTATAATTGTTTTTTTAAAATCTAATTTGGTCTTACCAAACATATTGAAGGTATCTGAAAATTTGTCAACACATTTATTGTTTGCTAATATTATGTATATATTTTTTTTGGTTTCAGGTTAGTACATTTATCCAAGTGCTATAAAGACTTCTTAATTTGTAAGTTAGTTCAATTCACTTAAACATCAGGTAATTCAGAATTATTTATATGAGTTTAGTTTTTATAGTAGACGATATATAATAGTAAGAAATAGTAAAAAATGTAAAACAATTTTTTTTACCAAATACATATTTATACTATTGACAAGCTAGTATGTTGATTTACACCAATGTGCGTGTGGTGACGTAATGCCACCGCATTTATTGCGAAAATAACACCGTTGGGTAATGCACATAATATATTACGTCTATTAGTATAATGGAAACAAAAAAGAAAAGAAAAAAATTATTTTGATCTCATTGAAAAACAATTAGGCATATATAACCAGTTATCAATTTATTTAGATTTATATTTTTCAAGTTACTAACCTAAACTACTACAACTACTGTATGGAATTAGATAATGTGGATATCGTAAACGCATATCTGTTGAATATACAATTTTTAAATTATGTTTTATGACACCTCTAGTTTGATATTTTAACGATAAAAATATTATTCTTATTTATCTTATAATATAATATGTTAAGTACATATTTAACTAGTTTTAAACTTACCCTATTGAGTTTTATTGTACAACTCTGTCATAATATATCATGTAATATGTGTTGATTAGTGAAACGCAAACTCAGTACAAACTACAAAAATCATAAAATTTATGGAGTTCAACATTCATACGTTACATGTACAATTATCATCATCAACAATATCATCGTGTGTGTTTATATGGGTTGTTGATTATTATGTTTAGTGCCACCGAATTGTTCGTGCGGATCATTTGCACATAATGTCCATAGGCTCATAGCAGTAACTATTGTATTTCTATTCATATGATATTATTATTTATAAGTGATCAAAATACTGAATTTTAGTTCATAATTTTTTTTTGAAAACCAACTATAGCATGGACGATTATAAATGTAGGGATAACGTTGATATAATTTAACCGCACCAATTTACAATATATAACGTCAGTAAAATACACGACACGTCTTATCATAGTGAAGGCGAAATCTGTATGTTGTTACCTTCAACTATTACTGTCACTTTATAGACAGCAAAATATTAACTGTATTTTGTGGTGTATCATAAAAATTAAATCGGTAATACGTTGCTTAAAAAGACATTATGTAGTTTCTATACATGCTATATATTGTGTAGCTTATAAGTAATACATTATTAAATCTCAATCATTTTGACTATTGTCCATTCATTAACTTATTATTTAAATGTAAAGAAGGCCAGTAGTACTTCATTTCTCCGTTTACACTATGGTCGTACACAATTGCTTTTTTTAAATTATAAACGAAATAAGTCACATTATTTATTTCATAGACATTTAAGGTTAAATTTCGATTAATTTGAGTTATCTAGCTAATGTTGATTTTATATTACTATATAGTGAACCATGACAATATTAATAATAACATATACCACTGGCCCGTTTCAACGTTTCACGGCTCATGAAACTAAAAAATGAAAAATGTAAATGTGTAATACACTGCACACTGTTCGTTCCATACCGTCAAACAGTGTGCATTCGCATCATTTCTTCTTGTCCCAAAGAAATCATCGTTCAGAGACGGTCTTTCGTGCGTTCGAGAGATTCACTGTGTATGATGTTCCCGAACCGGTTTTCAAAACTATCGTCATTGTAGGTTTATTCTCACTTTGGTTTTTTACTCTCGATTTCAACACTGTAAAGATGGCATATTACATGTACCATATACTTTGAACAGATGTCTATAGAAATACATTTATAACATACCTATACATATAGGTGTTTGTTTTTACGAAAAAAATTTTTTTCGCGCAGTAGTTATTTTAGTTTGAATTATATTAGTTATAATTTATAAGGTGATAGTTACATACTACATAAATTACAACTATTTCTATTTTGTCATGAAAATAATACAGCTGAATTACAATAATATCATTTCTTCTTTAAATTTCATCGTTCATTTATTGGTAAATGTATACTGACTAATATAGTTGTATGAAATAATAAGGAAGTACCTATGTTGTTTTATCACTTTAGTCTATAGGTACATAAGTTATTTTTATGGTTGTATAACCTTTTAAAAGATTTTATTTTTGTTTTCCATTCAGCCACGAAAATACTTGACCGCCGAAGGCGCGCCTTTATCATAACAATACAGCCAGCTCTCTAAATTATAATTTACGGCTTGGTTTTGACTTTTTGGTGTTTAAAAATTCGATCATGCCTTTGTAAATTATTATATTTCTAAGGAGTGGGGTAGAGTAAGACACATGCACATAAAGTTGGAGAATTATTAATACGACCGAAATCGGTACGGTCCTAGCCAGTATATACAAAAACATGACTCGTCGTCGCACAAAACACCATTAGCAGGCGTTCGCCTGCTGTTCGTCGTTAAAAGTCGTCTTTCTCCTTTTCTCTTTTTATTTATTTCTCCTTGTTCTTCTCTGAGCCACGCTTCGGTAATTTATTGGAGCTTTTAAAACGAACCACACAAAAGAACAACGATGTTAATACTTAAAATAATTTACGGGGGTTCGCGAGGTGCGTAGTTTTGGAAAAATAGGTGAACTTTGCCCGCGAAAGTAGGGATGATAAATAAAACTTATTGAAAGAACCTATACATACAGCTTTTAACACGCCCACGCTCGGGTTGTGTACCTATATATATATTTTCGACTATAGTGAAATTTGTGCTTCCAACATGTTACGGACGAGATAATTTTGACTCTCGCACCCCTTTCACAAGCGGGTTGAGCGCTCATTCATCACGTTGTCGTCGGGCGACAAGTCAAATCGGATAGACGCACTGAGAGGTTGCTGTCGTCCACGGCTACCGAGTCGGAGAATATACGTAATGGACACACTCACACAGTACCACACACCCCTTGTGTCCCTTTCATTTTCAAAACTATTAGACGAACTTAAAAGCATTTTACCCATTTGTGTTGAAAAAAGGCTTTTCAGTTATACGTTTCTATATTATTATACGCCTGTCAAATTCCACTAAATACTAAATATATATATATGCCTTTATTCAAAACAATAAGAAGTTGTAATTTGTTTATGAATATAAATGTATTCCTAACTGTTAAATGATATAAGTACACAATATCATATAATATAACGTGTTTTAGACATTATATTATTATAAGTTTGGTAAAAAATGTGTATAGATGAATATTTTAATTTTAATTACAGTTAAAACATTTGAAAAACATCGATTCATAAATAAATTATATGATAAATTGGTAAATGAATAACATTTATAATCCAAATACTATTATCTTTCTATTTAAACTATTAAAAAGTGTTGGATCGTTATCTAAAAAATTTTTGCTAAGCATCCATGTACAACAATTATTATATTGTACTAACAACATTAAAGTAAAATATTTAATACAAGTGTTGTTTGAATATTAAATTTGTCTACCTTGAGTTACCATGAGATACTATCATTTATTCTTATTTGTTAAAGTTATAAGTAATGTTTGTGTTATTAATTTTTGAATTAATTGCTTTACCTAGTTTTATAGATTACTATCAGCAATTTTATGTTTTTTTCTGGTTAAACATTTTTACTACGATAAAAAAACGATTTTATACTTCCATAGTAGCTGAATTAACATGTTATATTATAGGTGGTTCAACATGATATAATGGTAATATGGTGCATGCCCGCATATGCTAATATATATATTGATTTATAATGTGTTGAATTTTTTTCGACGTCACATTTTGCCGATCACATAAATCACCTCTTTCACTTAGGTACATATTATTATTATGATCGTAATCATCATCACTTGGGTTTATAATAATGTAAGTTCGAAAATAATACTGTACGTATTCTATGTTATTATTATACATTGGCCACTCTCCACTATGTGCTCGGAAGAGTTGGAAGGGTATGTACGTGTCTTATCGAGACCATATCGAAAGCACACACACCGGGTGTGTTTTAACGACTGAAAAAAAAATACTACACTGAAAGTCGTATCCGGGCTTATTGTTAAGAATGTGCATTACTTACAGCCAACACTCTTCGCGGGACCGGTAAGGGCGGCGTGCGGCGTACATGTTATAAATATGCACTGCAGAAAGTACCTATATATAATACAGGTACATATATGAATAACCTATATAGTTAACTCATGTTGTGCTAAAATAGAAATAATACTTTTTCTTTTCGGCTTTCCTCCATATTCATTCGGTAAAAGATTTAATACACCTTGTCTGCTTTTTTTGATTCTGAGCGGATCGATGAATGTATATTATTGATTTCACAATGATGTGTGTTTTTAATTTTTGTGATTGTCATCACCTTTCAGGTAAATAAAAAAGGCATAATTTTCAACTATGAGGTTGGTTCTGGTAAATAATTGATTTTAGTTGGTAGGTACTTAGGGGGAACAAAAGTATAAAATTACTAATACTTTTCAAAATAACCGTAAAAAAAGAAGAGAAACTGTAATTTTTACACAAAATCTGTATTTTTAATTTTAATACTAGCATTTTCTATACCTAAATTATACAATTGTTCATATATTTTAGCTTTTTAGAATGTTAAAGATACATAGTCGCCATTATTATGAGCATTTTTAGTTTAAATTTTAACAAAATTAAAATTATTTAAAAAAATAATGTGTTACTGTTTTCCGATAAACCATAAAAAGTAGGGGAATAAGTTGTGTAAAAACAATGCAAAAAAATAAGTAACGAGTTCTTATTTCGAACCCAACACAACTGAATACGACGTAAAGCTTTAAATTATTTACAGTATTTTTATTACTTTTGGAATCCAATTAATTTTTCCAAAACAAATTATGCATTAAAACCTTCCCCGAGTCTAGACCTGTTTATTAGTAAAAACTGTACTAAAATCCGTTTTGTACTTTTTGAGTTATACATACAAAAAAAGGGTTATATTTACACTTATAGATTTATTTTTGTCGATTTCAACCCCTTAAGATCAACACTTTTTAAAATCTTTTCTTAGTGCGATGTGAAATTATAATATTAATCTATCCTCAAAATTCGAAAGTCGATAGCTCCAATAGGTTCATCTATGGGTTGATTATGAGTCAAGACGATAGATTTTATAATTGCAACATTGAAACTAGACTTAAAATAGTTTAAAACATAATTTTATTTTTATTTTAAAAATAACATTACCTATTTATTGTCAATTATATTTCATAATATAATGATCACATGTTTAAAATTTTGTTTTTGCAGTTTAGCACCTTAATTCTCTGGAATCATAAATTATAAACAAACCTTTTTACTCGCCTATAAATAATGTATAATTCTATACACAAATATATAATATATATACAATATTATATTATATATCGTTGCTATACTTGTATTATTATTGATATTAACATTATTATTTATTATTATTATTATTTAATCTTAACGGTTTGTCTTATAGCTAAAAAAATAAAATATAAATCTAATGGTATTATATAATTATATAAAATTATTTTTATTATTAAGCAAACAGTAATTATAGTTGAAAATTAAGTGAAAATAATTTTTTTATTGATTAAATGTAGGTGTCTATCAATTTAAATTTTGAAATGTACACGCACATGAGTTACCTAGATAAACATGACTGAATATTAAGTTATGTGACCGTATATCATGATACATTGGACTCCCATGGTTTTTGAGCAAATCTCTTGACACTAAGCCGGGATTGTGACCGAATTTACGAGGGTTAAGCGCGTTTTATGGAGCTCCCCTCTTCAGCGCCTGCAATAATTCATCCGCTTACACGTTACCGTGTTTAGCAAATACAGTATACACATTACACTCGCTATTCGTAAGTAAAAAAAATTATCTAAGTTTGAAGGTTATACCTATTAAGATGTATAAATAATAATAGTATTCATAACAATATTAGTTTTTTTTTAAAATTGCTTCTAATTTAAAGTTAAACGTATGCTCTTGTAATAAATATTAGCTGATATTACACGATAGTGATAGCAAAAAATCCACATTACAAATATTCAAACATAATATGTCTTTTTAATTTGATTCATAACGAATTAGGAATTTCCAACTATAATTTTAATTTTGTTTTTAAAAAATTATATAACTAAATTATGTATCTACATTGATTATAGTTAATGTCTTAATTAGATTTTAGGTAATTCATTTTTTTTTTAAGGTGGTCATTAGTAGATAGAGTTTATTTTAAATGTTTTTACGGGTAGGGTTTTAATATGCGTAACATAAAAAGGGTTCTTATGGTGATATGTCGATTATAAAATATATTTATTCAGTATAGAGAATTTCACAATGTTTCCAAGCTTGTTTATTTACTGTAATGTTTCATTATTAATAGTAAAAATGTAATTAAAATTTCTGAAAGTATATAATTATATATCAATTGTATTATAGTAAATGTAGTTTGCTGATCATTATAACAGCAAAAAACTAAAATACTAAACAGTTGGTTATAATATTATGTAACATTCGAATCTCAATTTCTGCGAAAATAACATATTAACGAACTATTACCCATATATGCTTATTTTCGTAAAAATACTTATTATTATTAATGTTCTTATGGTTATTATTATTTGTTTATTTAAATTTAAGAATCTATGACATGGAATACTTGTTGAGTTTTCCTTGAGCTGCACCAGTTGTTTCTTACTGGCGAGTAGTCGACCTTCTTCAAAAGTTTTTTTTCATTTTATTTTAATACGGAGCTTTTTCTAACATACATTAGATGCATGTATCTTTTATAATTGCAATGGAAAAAAATAAATTCTGCATGTAGAAGAGTAAAAGATTTAAAAATGAAACTGTAGTGTGCAAACATCACACATGCACACCGTTGTTTTGGCCTCGTTTCAAACCGGTTCGGCGTACACGAGCCTAAACCTCGCCTGAGTCATATCATAAATCGCCTTCACGTTTTTCAAGATGTATAATTTTTTTTCTAAATAATATTATTTGCTCATTTCTTGTCTAAAAAAAAAAATCGTTCATAGGTAATACATTTATTTTTGGAGAATATAATATGGTTATGATGTAATTTGTCAGCACTCGCCTATTGGTATTGTAGGTTCTTACAAAAATAAAAATAAAAATCTTAATTTGTTTGTTTAAGAACACACTCGTGTCCCACGTGCGAGTGTTCTATCAGTTAATTTAACCTGACAGGCAGATATAGTATGGATGTTTTCCTAACACATCAGTAGATTGTAATTCCTATAAATAATGTTTATTTCTTTAAAATTTTTAGAAGGCATCTCTTTTGGTGTATCTCCGAAGGTTTTTAAGAATAAAATAGACAATATGAATAAATATTAACAAGTTGTACACAAATACATAACATATTATATATTGATGGAAACCATTAACCATAAAATAAACTAATTATTATTTAAAGTATCCACGCCTTAAAATGATTATTGGTAGTAGGTACTTATTGTTTATAATATAATATTATAATTAAAAAAAAATCTAAAAATTTAAAAATTAATCGATTTCAATCTAAAATATGTCTACTTATACTTTTAAATGTATAATACTAGTCAGTATTTTATAATTTTAATGATTCGAATTTGTAAATAGATATTATCAAATTTATAAAACTTCTTTAAAGTCGGTCAAAGAATGGGTTACGTGTTATAGGTGTGTCATTAAAACACAAATGCATGTTGTTCGACGGGAAAATTAACATTTCATAGAAAAAACCAAGAAATTATTAAATTGTGTAAATACGTCAGGAAATACTGATGAGATGATCTCTTTTATTAATTATTATTTTTTAATCTACTTATAAAAACCAAATAACGTCATATTCACAGACTCTAAGCTTCGTGAAATGCTTAAGTAGCCACGGAAATAACAACAGTCTAAAATCAAAAATAATAAAAGCAATGAATTGCCACGAAAATGAAATAACTATTGTCTGGATACCAGGACACAGTAACATAGAAGGAAACGAAAGAGTTGACTGTCTAGCAAAGGAATCAGCCAATAATGAGAAAATAGAAATAAGCGAGAAACACCATACTTATGGATATGTACTAAGATGTCAGCAACTAAACAGACGCTAAGCTTCATAATAGCAATTGAAATTGAACATTTAATATAGACAGTTACAATATATTTAAAAAACAAATTATCATTATTATTTTCATTATAAAAACTAATTTTTTGTGCAAAACAGAAATGTCAATTGTCAGCCAATGGCCATCGCCGCCGAGGCTTATTTCTAGTAAAAAAAAAGAAACTAAATAATTTATGTTATTTAATAATATTATTTTCAAGTTTTTTTTATTTTTATTTGTTCCTGTGCGTGGGCTCATTTGACTGATCGTGAGTTCTTCTACATAAATAATGTTCAAAAGTCTTGAATCATTAACCGGTTTATATGTCTAGATTCTAGATAATATAGCTGTGCATTCTACATAATATTATTATACGACATATATCCATTTCGGACACTACTTAATCATTTGGGCTCTTAAACTATGCTATTTTAATGTAACAATTTAATAGCAGTGCATGGTGTAGATTGGTACCTATTAATTTATTACATTTTTTATTTTATATTTGGTTTTGTTCAAAATGTGTTTAATAAATTAGGATTATAATACATTTATTTTACATTTTTATGGGGGAATGAAGTAAAATTATGAACTTACATATTTTTAAAACGTTCGTCTGTGCGATATATTTACGTAAAACTATCAAAACATAGTATAAAATACGATTGGTTAAATTTCATCTCGAGAAACCCTTTTAGTTATATAGATTTCAAATAAATTGAAAGATATTCTTATGATAAAATATTAGGTTCTTATATATGCAATGAATATTATGCATATTATGTTTGTCAGCAATAGAACTGGTCGCGATAATGTTTGACTATCGTGAAGAGAACCAGTGTCGTATTTTTAACAAACACATTATGTATGTATGTATGTATGTATGTGTATACGTGTAGTGCGAGAGCGTGTGTGCGTACCGTGCAACCACATAAATTATTATATTATTCCGAACAGGAAATCTCAAAGACTCGGCTACCGTGTTACGCGTTTGTCTTAACGATAACTCTGTAAAGTTTTTTTTCTCTTTATTCCTCCGCAGTGTTCGTATTTTTTATTTTGTGTTCCGAAATTAATAGTTTATTCGTTTATATTAATATTATTTGTTTTATTATTAAACTATATTACTTATACGATACCTGCAGTTTTGAAATATCCAATACATTATACTTCAAATGAATCGAATTTTATAAATAATTTACGTACCTAAAACATTGAGTTAAATGATACAAATCATTTTCGGGTTATTTTCTATTATTCTATCATACGTAAATACAAATGTGTATATTATTTTTGGTTCATAACACAATATTCTACTTTCCATTTGTAAATATATTTTTTTTATTCCGTCAACTAGATTAATTATACACAATAATATTTATTTTCAATTTAGGTCAACTAGGTCAGGTAGGTAATATGATTTAATTGTTTACATAATTTTCCATCGTAAACTCTTTACTTATATATTACACATTATTTATACAGTGACTCATATTATGTTTGATTTGTTGATAAATAACTTGTTTTTTTTTCTCTATTACAAAAAAAAAATTAATTTCCCTAATATGTGTTACGTAATAATATTAGTAGATTCTAGATCAGTATGAACATATTATAATATTATGTTATCTTTGGAGTATTTGTTTTAATTTAATTTGTTTTGGATCAAATTTTTTGAATTTCCAAAGAACTATATCGATAAAATATAAATCAAATGTATTATATGACATAGTTGTATAAGTGAGATGCATGACCTTTTTCGAATTATAGATGGGCTGTTAACTAACAATCCGAGTAACAATCTATACAGGTGCCTTTATCTTGAAAAAGCAATTTTGATCTTCATTTGTATCTTGACTGGTTTGCTTTTCTATAAGAAGAATAATCAAACTAGTTTTTATATTCATTACTAAACCTTTATTAATACTTATATGTGTTTCTCTTCATATATAATGATGTGTCTGATAAGTATACAATATTATACATATGTATTGTATAGCCCCGTTAAAATGCGCGCGTGGGACGGGAATCGGTTAAGAAATATTCTTGTATACATTCCCTAAGCAGACATGAATAATGACTTGGGCAACACCTGTTTTCTATTGTTCATCCTCTACCACCCCTCCCCTGTACATTCTGTCGACAAAGACTTGACTCTTTACAAAATAAGATCAAATTGTTTAACCTTTGAACTTGATCGGTTTAAAGATTGTTCAATGTTCAGTACGATCATTATATTTTTTATCTTACCTACATAAAAGATTAAGTATTACGAAAAGATACACCGAAAAAATATATACCAGTTTTATTCTTCATAAATCTTAAAGTTATGTACTTATATTATAATTATTGTAAATCAGTAAACAGGCAATATCTAAAGACTATATAAATATATATAAATTGACTTAACATTTTTAATTTTTTGAATCTGATGTTTGTAGGTATTTTTAAAATGTTAACATATTATTGAGTTCGTCTAAAATTATAACATATAAACATATGACGAATGCCGATGTTTATTTTCTCTGTAACTTAATAACAAAGTACTCAATTACTATTCCGAACGCTGTAGTAGTATAATAATATAATAGCTGTTTGGCGTTTGAACACCTTTCAATTAATCATATTCACTGAAATATACTTAATAATGGTTCGGATCGTTCAAAATGTCGTAATTTACTCGTAGGTTTTTTTGATTAGACAGTAGGAAGTTTAAACAGTTTTGACAAAATGTATGACTTCTATACAATGATAGGGATTATACTCTTCCGTACTAATTATTTTTGAAAACGTTCAACTCATGTTTAATACTTGATTTAATTTCAGATTTACACCTTTCAGCTTTTTTAAATGTTATGTTTATTTTAATGTCAATTTTATAATCTTTGGAAGATATGGAAGCAACGGGGATTGGCATTTTTTAGTAATTTATATTTATCTACCAATATTTATAATTTATAAAAATGGTCAAAATAAGTTTGACAAATCTAGATCCGATATTACATCTATTCATACTATTGTAAAATCATTTTTAAGGATAAACACTAATAGTTCAAATTTTGATTGTTATTAATGAAATTTTGAATTTCAATACATGCAAATGTTAAACGAAAAATTCCACTAAACAATTGACAATTAATAGGGGAGTTCTCATTTGAAAAACAAAAAATGTTACTACTGCATGACACTCATTTGAGTTGTAGGTACCTACTAAAAATCTCAAGAATTTGATAATATGAACTTAAGGTGATTTAAAAATTACGAAAACTAGAATTTTAATAAATTCATTATTGAATAAAAATAGTGGTGAGCATGCTCGGGAAATCACCTGTAGTATAGTAAATTATTATTAATTATCTTTCTATAAGTTACTGATAATTATTAAGTAACCTATGGCAAGACAATTTTAAACTGTATTCGAGTTGAGTATTAGCCATTAGGTAATATAGATAGTAAACACATACATATTTGCTCATACATATTTCCACTCATTTAATAGCAAATTTATACTTACCACCAAGTTCATTCATTGTATTCGAGTAAATGACAATATTCTGAATTTTGAGCTATCATTTTTTTTTTCGATCAGTTTTTATTTATTATTGTATACAAATCATTGTTTTGTGCATGTATATTTGATATACCTATATCATATTGATGCTGTAAGCAGTTATGTAATATGATATTATTTTGCATGTTCTTACACATACTGAATCCTTATAAATGCGTTTATACTTTAAAATATCAAAGTCATATACAAATAACAAAATTACTGATACTTAATAATAATAAATTTAAGTCCGTTGATAATTATATAATACATTAAACTAAAAAGAAAAACATTTATTTGCTACTTGTTGTGCCGTGACAAAGTTAATAAAATAATGTTGTATACATTTTTTTTTGTAAATTTACATAAGTAGGTATTGTTAGTATATATTAGGCTTACCTAATAAATCGATTCTGCCATGTATTAAATACATCTGGAACGACTCAGTTTACCCATTTTGTATTCAATATTTTAGTTGATCAAATCAACGAAATAATGACTGTATTATTTTTTGCCCTCGGTATTGTACCAAGTGTATTACATTTTACATGTAATAAAATTGAATACATAATTTTAAGAGTTTTAGTTAAGTGCATTTTAGAATTTAAGTGATACCGGGTCACCGGGGATATTTAATTGCGTCATTCAACGGGCCCCGAGTTAAATGTGCTGGTTACAAATAGCCATAGCGGCCATTGTGCTCACGGAAACGTTACGCCTGTTCAACAGGGATAGAAAGAATAAAAAGTCGCTACCATTGCTGCCTTTGTTGTGACCGTTCTCTTATCTTCCTGGGTCTAATGGTTTGCGATAAATTTCGGAACGGCCGGTGTCTCTCACTTCGAACAGTTTCCGAGTTTGTGACAAAGGTCCTTTTTCCCTCTCTATTTTATTTTATTTTTTGTGTAAGGTATATTATACCAGATAAGCGAATAGCTACGAGGTCGATAAATGCTATCCTTACATCGATACTATCCTTCCTTGACTATGTTTTTTTTTGGTTAGATTATAGCAATATTTTTTTTCGATAAAATTGAATCTATTTTTCTAAAATTGCAATATTTAACACTGTATAAGGATGTATTACAATTCAGAATATGAAATTTAACACCAATATTGCTAAAATAGTAGAGTATAAACTTTTTATTCTTTAACACTCTACATATAATAGACTTCAATGAAGTATCAAACAGTAAGCATATTTTATTATTACTATATTAAAAATAATATTGCTGTATTCAATTTTTGTATCAGAATAATAGCTTATAATATAAATGTATTATTAATAGCTGTTTATACTAACCATAAGTGAACTTTGTACAATTTAGTATTTATAATACTTGCACAGTTCGGTGTTAAACGTGATTATTACAAAACGTGTACCTACCTGCCTAATGAAATAAATATAACTGAAAAAATAGATTTTGCTGTTGTGTACAATAAAATATTTACTTAAATTTAAGTTTAATTTGTTGATATGACCATGTCATTATAAGTATAATTTATATAAAAAAAATACTCACACATACGTGATGGGTGTATTTTACACGAATTTTGTTTTGTTTTGAATTAAACAGACAGTAATTAGTGCTATCGTCATCAAAACAATACTGCGTGCGTAATTATTGTTCTAGGTTATGTTACTGAAAATGGGCGTGGTATCCAAAAAATACATAAAGGTTCATTGTTGTCTGAGTGGGAGGACTATACAATTGTCGAAAAACAATAGATCCTAATTTTTTCACATATCTACAAAAAAAAAAAAAATTAAAAATTAAAGCCTTCCATAAAGCCATTATTTAAAAAGATTGACGAGTTAAAATTTAGTTTTACAGTGGTATTGGGCATAGATATTATTATTAGTTAGTTTTTGAGTACCTATACAAGGAGTATATTATGTGAAAGTTAAAACTTATATAGTAAGGATTCGTAGAACGAAATGATGCGTATAATGGGACTTGTTAGCAAAGAAAGTTGGAGTATATTGTATGTTAAACATTTTTTTATTTTTAATATAGCATTTTTTACGATTTGTAAAGTTATTTTTACAATAAGCACAAGTGATGTTTAATTTGGATTTAAAGAAATATTAGAAAAAAATGTGAGTGATTTCAGAATATTTTTAACAAATTTCGTTGACGAATAATATTATTGTAGGACAATGGAAAATAAAAATGCTTAACTAAATATTGATCGTTTTTTTTTTTTGATGCACAGGAAGTTTGTTTTTTTTTCAGTTTTGGATACATTTTCAGTACCTTTTGTTATTTACTCGTATTTCAGAAGAAAAATGGCGTAAAACCACTGTTTTTCTCTATTTATAAGATCATTTATATAAATCTGCAGACAGCGAATACCGTAGCGTATTTTCTCTTAGTATTTTCTCAATGATGACTCTACATTTGTCTTTTCATTTGATCGTATAATATATTTTTATCATATAACGAAATATATGGACATGCTTATGTATATTTATGTGTATGTATAATATATATATTTACTTGAGTGTGCGATGTGTCGTGTGAGTTATTCTAATATATATTGTATAGTTATATCATAATGTACCTGTATCTATCTTAGTCTCTTACTATTTGTAAATCTCCACGAGAATTCATTCATTTTAAAACCATCTTAATTATCTCCATTTATATGGGAAGCTCAAATTAGATATGACTATTTTTAACAGTAAATTAAAGTGTAAATAATAATATTATTTATAAACAATATTTCCACAAGAATCACTCATTTAAATATATCATTTCTTATTTGATTGGAAAAATGGTAAGTTTATTTTTTACGCTACTTATAATAATATTGTAAACTTATAGAAATTAGACAATGTTGTAAGTTTTTAGATTATCTATAAAAACACTAATACTGTCTGGTGTCTGGTATGGCCTATTAGGTTGTCATTAAGAGGGTTATGTTAAATATAAGACAAATAAAAGGAAACATTTTAAACAGCGTAAAAATAAAATTCATCATTGACAATTGCACTGAGTATATTAACTGCATACAATTTATATTTAATAATAATAAGTAGATAAAAAGCTAATGTATATACATATGCAAATTATTTAGTCCTAGTACTTCAAAAAATATATTTTCTTACAATTCGAATTTCTCGTGTGATAAAACATTTTTATGTGATCATAAAACTTTTCAATTTATACTTGAGAGACTTTCTAACAACCTACATGTTATTGGATATAAGTTTAAAATACAATATTAAAGGATGCATACATTCTACTATATCGCTTAACTTATTAATGTGCTCAATAATGTATAAATAGGTATATATTATTTTTACATGCATATAAAATGTAAAAAATTTAATTCTTTTTTATAAATATTAAATTTTTTGTTTTTGTTTTGTTTCAGGTATGTGAATGTAGCGAATGTCAGTTTAATTATCCATTTCATATTGAAAATGAAATTAATTGTGAGTTTTCATATTATATACTATTATATTATTTTACACATATCAAACAAAAATACCGGGTCAGTGTCATGAAAATCAGTTTTACACTGCACGGAAAATTATCAAAAATGTATAGGTACAGTAAGTACGTGTATTGTACTTATGTTATATTGTACCCCTTCCTTTTACCACTCATTGCATAATATATCGATCAGTTTTCCCATTATAATCGCCCTTCATCATGGTCATGTCGTGTGTTTGTTGAGCTCTCGACGCGAATACGTACGATCGTATGCGCATGCACGCATAAGCCCACACGCACGCAACTCCGCCAGTGTGTACAATGTATATTGTATATTATATATATATTTATGTGTTATATACACACATGTATATATATTATGTAATATACATATTAAATCCACAAAAGCACTTTTGGTCACGCTCATCTGCATCCCTTAAGGAGGAGAAAAGAGACGAGAATATGATATTTACCCCCTTATCCAGGGAAATACAAAATTGGTATTTTTTAAGTGTGCTTATCTTTTTCCACTGCGATTAGTCGTTTTTTCTTGAGAGTAAAATCGCTTGTCAAATATCTGATTTCGATCATAATTGAACGTAATAAATAAAAATATATCATTTTTAGACTACTATATTGTAAATACCTATTCAAAAGATTTCAAACCGAAATCTATTAGGTACCTGTTATATTCTACTGTTTCTATCACCTAATCTATTTACCTTTAATTACCTATTCAAATACACTATTTACAACATTTTAATGCTTTACCAATTTTTTCCTTTTTCATACACTGCTGATGAATTCATTTTTTTTACATCAAAGGTAGCAAGATACATAATCCATAAACGGTCAGAATAAAAATCAGCTACAACATTAAATTATTTTTACACTTTTATAAATTCAAGGAATTACATTTTTACGAAGTAAAAACTATTTATAATCTATTGAAAGAAGAACGGCACTGTAAGACCAAATTGTATACTTTTCCTTATGTGATAGTTTTTTTGATTCTATTAAAATATTCCTAGTGCCCTAGGGCTCTAATAATGTTTATTACGATACTTTAAAATATAAGGCATAATTTTTGTTCATATTCTCATTCTTCAACTTCTTGATCTTATTATTTTTATTGATTTAGTATATTTTTAATGCATAATATATAAATATAAAATGTATTTGAAACAAAAAGATAGCAAACTTTGATATCGCGTTAAATCATCCGTGTGTTTGGTTCCTTATATTTATGCGCAACCGACCGAAAACATAATACCCGTGTTTCCCGGCTATTCTGTACTTTTTTCGAAACAAAAACACGGTTTTAATTGAACACAAAAGACTGTAGAAAAAGTTTATAAATAGATATTGTGTCTTTCGAGGGTTATTGTTTTTGGAAAAATAAAAACAAACATATATAGTTATAATACAAGAATAACAAAACCCGTTAATTTTTATGTCCCTAACATCTTGTGTCACATAATTCTTTGTGTAATAAATATTTTTTTTGAATATTATACCTCGTCACTAACTGGAGAATAGTTTATACCTGTACTTATTATAATCAACAGATTTATTTACTTTTTAATTACATCCAAATTCTCTGAAGTTTGTTTAAGATAACGGGTATATGGGACATTTAATTTTAGTGTCTGCAAAATCCGCGTTGTAACAGTCGAGACCGAAAGGACGGCAGACACATAGATGTCGTGCAGGGAATAATTAAGTAAAAAGCATTTCGCTTCCCGAGAATGAATAGTATTTGTTTTTGTTAAAAAAAAAAAAATAGAGGGAAATCCATTCAACGGGCTACGGAAGAAAAAAAAACAAAACCACAAAGGTTTTAAAATATTTCTTTTATGCTATATATTTGTTAAATATAACAGAAACTTTTTTAACAATAAACCATACCTACTAAAAGTGAAGTAGTTCCACGTATCATATGTTACATGATTACATTTTTTGACAGTTGGTGATGAAAATCCTAAAACAAATATTACAATTTTCATTTTTTAACTTAAAGATTTGTTGCCATTGTTAAAATATGAATTTTAAATGTATATGTTAAACAAAATTAGCTTTATCTTTAATGCAACTATAAAATAAAATAACAATTTAAGTTTGTAAATTGCAATTGTGTACATTTCTCGTGAAATATACATAATGTATTAAGTTAGAATAAACTTATAACAAACTACCGGACAGTACCAATAAACAATTGATGCTAGTTTATCAATTAGTTTTGAACTAATATGAAGAAAAATGTAAAACTTATTATCGCTATTTAGTAAGTTTTAAGTGATCATTGAGTAGATTTACACCGTTTTCATTTCTAATGATAATTTACCAAAAAACCTATTTTGACAACCTAAAACACCAAAAGTTGTATCAGAAACTACCCTAAGACTTGAACATTGAACCAAATTTATCATCCCAAAAAGATAGATTGACACACAAATAAAAAAACAAATACGTGAAAAACACAATGTTGTACTGGAATATCCAATACATTCAAAAATACTATGTATGATTTTCCATCTCCAATTTAACAAATTATAATATATTTAGTATGTTATATAGAATATAGATTTCTGTAAATTAACACATAAAATAGGTATATAAGCTTGATTTTCTATAGTTATAGTTTATATTATATTATCAGCTACTTATAAATCATAGTTAATAACAATTAACATTAGTTTTAACTTAATCGAAAATTAGATTTATTAATTCAATCGAAATAATTGAATTAGCTTCGTTGTCTATATTACATGTTGCTACTATCTATATGTCGCAACAAGTTTACGATTGGAATACTGAACCAGAATTAAATAGGCGACCACTAAAAATAGGCGTGTGTGGTTTATTCAAATTCTACTAATGTTGGTTGTTAAAAGCCCTAGCAAGGACTATGTGAACTTTGGTCGTTAACTGTTCCAAAGTTTATATGCCAGGGTGGTATCAAAGTTCTCGCGATGGTACCGTTAGTTTGGTATGTATTCAACCTTAACCAAGTAGGATATTGGTAATAGTAGTAAACTTTTGGAACCAGTGCACTGAATCGAAATCCACGATAGCAATAAAAATAATTTTTATACTGATGATACTTTTAAACACTAAATAATAAACTATTACACATTTAAATTGATTAATCTAAGCTTCTTTTGCATGGCATTAAATCAGAGTTATGTTTTACAAGTATATTTTATTAAAATGTATTAATTAAGGTTTACCTATATGTACATTTATATCAAGAATAATTCAAATACTTATCATAGTAGATTATATATGTCACTATATATGTTCATTGTTCACTATATATGTCGGTGGAGTATATTATGTGTAATATATATAACATCGTCAGGAGTTTTTAAACTGTGGTAGGTACGTAAAATACCAAGTGTGAGCAAACAGCTTGAAAATTTAATGCAAGGTTCCTCACAAATTGTTTCAACAGTTGTTCAAAAATATTAAAGATAAGTGGGCACAATTATTTTTTTAAAGTTAAAATTTTGGCACCATTCATCATTAAAATCCCTAACATTTGCAAATTCTTTTTCAATTAGAGATCATTAGAAAATTTATTTTTATAGTCATCATTAAAAAATTTAATAAAAGATTTCTAATAAGTTTTCTACCTTTAAAAAAAAAAGTTCACTAAAAAGTAACATTATTTTTTTTATGAAAAAGAGTTTTCAATTGAGTTGAAAATGGTTACGATATATTTTGATCTTCAGTGATAAATTAACGAATTCCCAATAATCGATTTTTGATAGACATTTTGTTGCAATACAAAAAAAAACAAAAAACCCAATAGAAACTTAATATTTTCACCAAATAGTCATACTAAATTTTTTTAGAGGCACATTTTAACATTTATAAAGATTTGACTATTTTTAAGCTATTTATAGCCATGAAAAATGTTTGAGCTTTGTACATTTTTTTAAAATCGATGTTGATGAATAAATTTCAACTCCGTAAAAAAGTTTAAAAATTTAATTCAAGGTTTCTCGTAAGTATTTTAATAACAGTTAAAAATATTAAGATCCATATGTACGATTATTATTTATATGCATTTAAATTCAAATTTTTTTTCAGTTAGAAATTTGTAAACATGCGATACTTGATAGTTGATATTCAGTGATTTATAATTATCTATTATATTTGATTATTAATTATAAAAATATGCTAGGATGACACACCACCTCTACTCAGAAATGTTTTTCGTATGTTAATCACTGAATTCAAATCCAACACATCCGTTACAATGAGATACACTCGACAATTATTACTGTACAGCAGAGCAGTACTCTGGTACACCTTTTTTCGATTTATGATTGATAAAATTGTTTTTATTAAGTCAATAGTTTGAAAATAAAATACAATGTACAATACTATCTTATACATTATTTTTGCAGAAATTTCAAAAATAGCAAATACATACTCACAATCATCTATTTTTATATGCTTTTAAAGTTCAATTTTGACAAAAATTTACAAAATGCCGAATATTTTCAAACTATTCTAAGTTTATGTTTAGAATAACAATTAAAAAATCTTTGGCCTGACAATTGAATATAAGGTTCTTCATAAGTTTGTCTTATATATAGCTCTCTGAAAATACATGGCACACTTTTTTATGGACAAATGTCTATACATAAATATAATATACAATATAAACCATCAATACAAAAAACCTACAATACCTACTAAATACTAATAGCTAATGGCCACAGTTGCCGGGCTCAAGATCAATAAAAAAATATATATATATAATATAATACAATTAATTTTATACTTAATGTAAATTATTGTACATTATTTTTTTTTTAATAAATGATTTTAAAATATTTTCTACGAGTTCACCCTTCACTGTGCTAACTATTTTCATTTATAAATCTCATAATCGTACCTATGAATTTAAAACTTAATTAATAATTAGTCTTTTAATTTGAACTTCAAATGTTTGGATTTTAAAGGGTTGATCAACAAATGTTGAACAAAAATATCGTTTAATCAACCTATACGCCCCTCGAGGACTCGACGAGGGAAATTAGTTTTTGGCCTTTGGTGAGTGTGTCACAACCCCGATTTTCTCTGCCCCCTGTTTATTGTTTTACGTGACGGGTGTCGGTTAAAGGACAATATTCGTATTGACCCGTCGCTAGCGCGCGCGCGCACACACACACACACACACACACACACATTATATCCATACGCATACACATACACTTATACATATACACATATACAGTGCGAAAACTAGTAGGTAGAGAGCGGAAACAGGAGGTGTCATTAAATTCGGGGTTGACCCTCCGTCCCCTTCCGGTCTTTCTCTCTCCTATTGCCTGTGTATTTTATTGCATTCCTGTGGGTATTTGGCACGCTAGCAAAAAGTCACGCCAACACTCACACAGGACATTTTCTATAAGTTGGTCGGTGTGTTTTTTCTTGCTTGTTTGTCGTTATTTTACTATATTTTTGCGATTACACGCAGAATGTTTTACAATAATTATATGTTGGATGATATTTTTTAAAACAATGGCAATATACGATTTTCAAAACCACAATAGTATGGTGGCATTTTTATGACCCTTCTTGCTTTTAATAGGTTTCCATTAAATGTAAGCTTCAAAAAATATATTTTAAATAAATATATTTTACTTATATTCTTTTGTTTATTAATGGTATAATATGAATTGAACATATAGTTTAATTGACATTGCTGTTTTTTGTTATTTTAATACATGAGTATTATGTATGCACTAAAGATACCTATGTGTACATTTTTATGTGAAATAATAAATGCCGATTATATATCATACCATTATTTATTGATAAAATTCATATTTAATTTATTTAATAGAAAAACATTTTAGTTCATACCATATTATTTGCTATTTTTTCGAATGTAGAACTTGGGACGCCACGTGCCGGGGTGTTATATAAAACAAAAAACAATGTCACGACCAAATGTCGTTATTATGTCAGAAAAAATAATACGAAAAGAAAATGGCGCCTGTGTGCAGACTCGTTGACATTTTTTAACGAGCGACACCACATCCCCCTCTTACTTCTAGGAACTACCTTGTTTTTAGCGATTCAGCACACGCTTGATTTTCAATGGGCCATCTCTTCCACCGACCTTGTATTCGTCATTAAAAATACGTATAACAGTATAGGAAGGGTGCTGGAAGTAATAATCGTACTAGATTTCATGGTACCGAAATTTTCACTTCCCATGCCTTTGAGTCCTACTCCAGACTACACGGTCGAGTGTTTATATACAAAAGAAAAAAAATATGTCCCTCTGTAGCGCTTAAGTTGGAAAATTAGGTCAGTTCAACAAATACTATGAAACATTTGCATTTTCAATTTTTGTGTCATAAATACTGACACAAACTACAATTAATTGAATGCGCTCGAGATTTATTTCAGAATTGTCCCGTTTAACCAATATAATATAATTATGAATATCATATATAATCAGAACTACAACAATGGTTTTTTTTTTACAACGGCATTAATAATCATTAAACTCTATGACTTAATGATTTTGCATTATAAATCTATGTAATGAAAAAATAGTATTTTGAAATACTATTTGAAAGTCATTACATACATTACTATAGTTGATCAGATATTAAATAATAACAAAATTATTACTTTACTATGGCATGTATTCGTATGTATATTAATCTAATATTGTTACTTTAGTGAGTTTTTCAATTATTAAATATTTATGAAATTTACGGGACAGAAAAATTTGTTGTCACTTATATAATATTATATAGTTCATATTTGTCATTTATCGTTACCGAGTTAATATAGTTGATCATATAATATTGTGTAATTAAAAATTAGTTTTTTTTTAAACTTTTATTCATATACGTAAATATTTATACCATTATGTGTTGTTTACATAATAAATACACATAAGATACATGTTTACAGCCTAATAGTAATTCTATGAAGTTAATGTCTACTATTATCCATTCCGTTTTGTTAAAATATAATAAGTTTTCCGTCGTCCCTCAGGAGAATCTTCACTGCTTATTTTAGATACGTATAGAAAACTGAATTAATCCTATTCACTGAGTCCGTGTTAAAAAGCCATTTATTTTCGGTTTATTGTACACACGTGAACATATTATATGTACCTACAACACACAATATACATAGTACCTACATATATACACTAAGAGAATTTTTTAACCGCACCAGATTTACTAGAGTCACTCAGGCAATCCAATTTCGTCATTCATTGGAGGAAAGTGAAAATATAAAGGGGAAAAAATGACTCGAACCACGTGACCGGAGACTAGTTGCTTGGAATTGTCCCTTAAGGGACTTGATTAGAAATCTTCAGTCGTACCCTCTTCTGCGAAATCCCTTGCCGGATGAATTTACTGTCTTCATTTTTTTCCTCTTCGTTTTGAAATGACTCGTTGATTGAATTGAGTTTGACGCCCGGAAATGGTTCGCTTTATGTATACGTGAGTATATGTAAAGGTCGTACGTCACGATAATAATATCCAATAGAGTATAGATCATTCGGGTTAAGGTGGTACAATAATTCCTCTTGGGGTAAGATCATCATGTCGTCTTTAAAATATTAGTTACACAGACACACAGTTAGGTTAGTCTGATAGAAAAATCATCAGTACTTTATCTAACTGTTCTATACACCCTTGTTTGAATCTTTTCCCAGTTCCAAATCTGGTGATATATAAAACAAAATTAAATCTTTAACGACTACAAAGCTATAATTGTCTTCTTATGTAATAAAAGATGGCTTTCATAGCATAATTTTATTGAATAAATCATAAATGTTTCTTTTTAGTTATATATTTTTATTTGTACAGTTTAGATGACATATTAAGTTATGTTTATTAAATTTAGTATTTACTGAGTTTCTCATAGAAAGTAATAAACAAAGAAATTGTAAGATAGCATCAAAAACAAATTATTATTATGTTTTTCCTTTTTTATTAGTTAGTTACACGATAAAGAAGAAAGATATAATCATATGTTTAGATGTGTCTTATAGATAATATTCAGATTCAAGTTTCAACACAGATTTCTGATTGTGCTGTTTAATATATTCTTATGTTCCATTAAAATATATAAGTCAATAATTTTGACACACAATATTTTATAATTTAATATAGTTAAAATGTCATTGTTGTGTGTATGGCATTTTATTGTTGTGAGTCGATTAATATTTTGTTAACATTTTCTATTACCTTTAATTTTTAGATTGTTCGAATTTATTTTCTATTATTTTAAAGTTTTATATAGTCGGATGTTTGTCTATAGTCACGATACATTAGATCCTATTTGCTTAAAAAAAACAAACAGGAAAGTTCAACGAGCAGGAAAAAACTGGACTAAACACGATTTTGCTTTTTGATCGTGCGTGTAAAAAGTACATAATGACGTTATGGTAGGGTGGGAATATCAGTTAAAGACAAACGCGTGGGAATAGTGTGTACCTATGTGTGCAAAGCAAAACGATTGAGAGGTGTTTGCTCATGAAAATGTATTAAATAAATTAGTAATTGTGTTTGTGAACAGACTTGCGGGGGGGAGGTAGAGTTGGTCGGTCCGTTTCGCATCAGAAGAATTGGTCTTACCAGTTGTTCTCGCTAATATAAATTATAATATATTACCTATCGCAAGTAGGTACACCACCCACAAATTTTAGACGATCGTCGACCATAAAGCTGACAGACTATAAATAGGAAATTACATTTATATCACTTTTTACAGCCCATAAACTGTATAGAAAATAGCAATTACTAAAGTTTCGTTGCTTCAAAAGCAGAAAAATATATATATAGTTATGAAATTGGTGTTAAGAAATTGTATACTCACGTATTATATATTATATTTGTTTTGTTTTAAAGTTTATAGTATCGACATTATGGGATTTGATGTTTTGATATTAATAAATTATTATTCACGTATTATAATTATCAAAATGTATAATTATATGTATCTATGTTTATTATATTATATTTATAAATTTTTTACATTCTAAAATTACTAAAACCAAACATGCAGTTCTGTGCTGTTAAAAAAAACAAGATGCCCCGATGTACGTATGTATTTCTAACTATGTAGCGTTTTGTTTGAACTTTCACGTGACATATAATTTGATCAAGGCACACAATATAGTAGGTTGTAATGAGTTTTTTTTTAAAATTTAAATATCTTTAAATTTATTGAACAGCGTAAGTGCACATAAAAACATTTTTTACTGTTTCATTGGCAATAGTAGACTTATGCCCTCTGATCTTAATCAGGTATTATACCTTGGTATAATACCAATATAATATTAAAATGAGTATTATAACAGATTTTATCATAAAAAAACTTGTAATACATTTTAAGTATTTGTGTTGGTTATGGCACAATTAATTTAAAAGTTCATTCAATGTATATTTAACGTTTCATACAACGAAATAAATTGCATAGAAATTCAATATAAGTTAAGGTACAAAATCTTTGAAAAGTTCGAATATCTAAATTGTGTGAGCCGACTATCAAAAACTATTTGTATTTTAAATTCAGAGTGTTATTTTTACAACGAAAATAATCTATAATATTTACAGTTACCATACCTATGTAATGTAGCGTGGGACTATATTAAATATTGTTTTAATTTAAAATGTATGTATTCTATTCTATCTGTTGGCTGTTGCATAATATCATTGAACCATCTACTATTTGTAAAACAAATGTATTAAGATATATTGTACTATAAAGTTACAAAATTGTTACCCAACAAAGTAAACTGCGATTCTCAGCTATGTTTTTTTTTTGTATTATTACATTTAAGACACAATTTTAGTTGTAATGTTCTTGCACTGAATACATTTTATAGGCGGTAGGTACATGTTTTTTCTATTGTAAATCGAGAAGAATTACACCAACTCTGTTCAAATAAAAATCAAACTTTGCTTATTATAAGGATATTTATTATTTATCGTATTCATAAATTGTTTAGTCAATTTATTATACATATTATGTACCTACATATTTTTAATTCATCATTTATTCAATGCATCAGCGTCTTAAGAAAATTATTTAGTAACAAAGTATAACCTATTTAGTGGAATTTATTGATAAAAAAAATAAATTTAAATTATACATAGTACCTTTCTAAAAGTTTTGAGAAAAAAACAAAATTATAACACTGAACGATTCACAGAAAAAAGTTCTACAATTATATAATATAATAATATCCAATCATAGTTTTGATCATAGACACATTTTAAATGTAAGGATGGTGAAAATATTTTTGCCCCTAATACATGCATATTGCACTTTTTTTTTGATCGATTTAGGTACACAAGAAGAAATTTTGTGTACCACATTAGGCATACACTTTACACTTATATTCGAAATAGTTTAAATTTATAACATATGTCTTATGTTTTGATGTTTATTTGTGACCGCACTGCTTGTGTGCCCTGCTTGAGAGCTACCAAGTATTCATACATTTACACCGGTCAGGAGGGCGGGGGGTAGTCCGCCTATATCGTTAACCGACACGAAAATCTAATATTGCGAATTATGCTTGACTGAGATACTCATATTATAATGGGAAACGACAATTAGCTTCCTTATGCGTGTTTGCGAGTGGAGGAGCTTACACCGGACTACCACAATCGCTGTCGTATACCCGCGGGTGTATATTATGTGTTTCGGTGGCGCGGCGGGGCGACGACAGCCATTACGCTTGACGCGCGTGTGCCTTAGCTAATGGCATCATATCGCATATGCGAGCTTTATGGCGGCGACGAGATATTCCACCACGCGACGGGTGGGGAACTGCAGAATATACACAGGAAAAGGGTGAGAATTTCACGTGACACAAGCACAACATCAAAGTCCCATCAAGGAAGTGTATATAATATA
>NW_019100769.1:503856-585520 GCF_001856785.1 Myzus persicae
CCCCCCCCCAAAAAAAAAAACAAAAGTTATTAGCTATTAGCTATTACACACGTGGTTATATGTATTCAGTGATCAGAATTACACTACAAAAAAACAAAATTGTGTTGTATTGGTTATTTTATTATACCTATAATTATTACGTGTTAGAACAACCTAATAGGTAGGTATAAATATTGAAGAGAAGAATATTTAGAAATACGTAACAATATAGGTAGTCATATTTTATTTAAATTATAATATTTATTTATTAAAATAGTGTAATGGCCTACGCGTAAGTACAACATGAAACACTTAAATTTTTCGATGAACAATATTTGTTATTGTTAATATCCCCCTTTTCATGTTTGGTAGTAACTAATGAGTGTTTAAACTCTTTTAGTATTTGCAATCATTTTGATTTTGCATGGTGAATTTTTTATAATGCCCATTAAATAGATTGAGACAGTGTATCTCGTCATCTTAATTACATTTGTGAGTTCTTTCTATATTACACCCTGTATATATGATATTCCTTATCGTTCCGTATCTCTACTATCATAATTTAATTTAAATGCTCACAGGCTCTCTGCTATATTTCCGCATATATGCTTGTATACATAATATAGACCCAATGTATTATATTTTTTTTTTCTGTTAACGGGCCTTGCTTCCGGTACGTTGTCAGGTGTTTATATTTAAATGCGTTTAATATTATATTACGGTTATCTTTGTTGTGTGCGGTGACTGCGGCAACAGCAATATATATAATAACGGCTTCTATATATATATACTATATTCATAATAATATACATATATCATTATAGGTAGTATAATGCTGGCTTCGGATGGTTATTAAGTAGTCTGAGCGTCCGGAACGCCCAAAAATATATATGTATGCACGGGACATCGGTCGGCGATAATAATAGTAGGTACCTATATACAATATATTAAATTTCTTCGAACGAACAAAAAATCATTCGTTCGTTCTAAATGCATGACACTTACTCATAAAATAAAATATCATCGTTATAAATACGTGTTTCTACTGTGGAGATTGTATTAAGTATTGTAATATTGTAATACTTATATGTATATTATGTAATGGATATTCGTACGCTGCTGAAGTTTGCATATTACGTAATGGCTACGGCGAAGAGTATTATTATAGGTTTATTCCTTAGCATGTTTCGATCTAACCGTAGCACTAGAGCCACACAATTTTTTTTCAATTTTACAGTTTTTTTTGTGTTTGATAAGCGAGTTTTGAAACGGTAAGAAAACGTGTTCAGTCCCTAGCTATTGATTTTATATAATAATTTTTCGAATATTATTGTACCCTAAACCATAACCTACATTTGCTAGAGAACGATAAAGAAATAAATGTAAGCTACAGCCACCCGTTATTAACAAAATTTGATAAATCGAATTCTACTAAGAATTATTGTTGTTCAAGTACAATGATTTATCGTTACGTTCAGATTCCTTCAATACCCCTACTCAGCGAGTAGTTTTCTAGCCAATACTTGCAGTAAGCACATTGCTTTTAATTGAATTTTTTTAATATTTAAATTCATATTTAATTTTAATTAAGTTTTAATATCCCAATAAGTAATAACAACCATTGACCTATTGATTAAATTATTTATAATTTTATAAATAGTTCGAGAGTGTTAATTTCAGTGTCGTACTATCGTTATAGTATTTAATTAGCTGTGGTTATATTTTTATTTTTTTTCTATTTTCAAAATAATTTTACTATAATATTGAAGATATGTTACATTTTAAAACAATCCATATGAAACACATATCCACTTTGAAACCACCTATAATATACAGAAAAACAATGAGCTACGAACTATTATGTGTCTCTTCATCTCATGAACACTGACGGACATATTATCTCCCTCTTTACACACTCATATATATATATATATATGTGTTGGAGTAAGTCTTGTTTGTATGTTTGTGTGTGCGTGTGTGCGTGCGCATGCGCCCTTGTTTTATGTGTGCGTTTCTATTCAACTGTCAGAAACAATTCACCAATTTTATAACGAAACTTTGTGCGTCCCGGATAAATCTAAGCATTAGACACCATTCCACTCGTCCACCAGAGAAGTTGTTAAAAGTTCAACACTGTTTCTTTGTGTATATATGTGCGTGCTCGCTGCCCGGAGAAGATTCAACCGCCTACCCCAGGCTCTGTTTGGTCGCTTTTAACATCGTTGGATCCTTCCTTTTGTTTACTTTGAAAGATATCCAACTTCTTAAGGCCCATTCCTTCCCGCCTGCACCGACACCCCCACCACTGCCGTCCCTTAACTCAAGACGCGTTTGCCAGAGAAAATACACCCGGAATTACATGTATCACACCAACTTTTTCATTCCAAATATTAGTAGCCACTATACTGGCCAATGACTAGGGGCCATTTGTCATTTTGGTTTGACACCGAGAAATTGCCCGCTGAGATAATTTTGACTAACTTTTATGCCAACGATAAAAATATATATCATTTTTCAGACTACCTAATCGTAATTATAATATGTCGATATCTTACAATTTTATTTACTTAAAAATAAAACACCAAATGATTACCTACCCCAAAATAATGTGATTATGATAAATTATGTGGTTGTATACTCGTATGGACTAATATTGGTTCAAGTAAATTGTTTTGAGATAGGTATTTAACTATCTACCTACTTACCTACCTATAATATCGTTTTATATTTTCGTTTATTTTAAATTTTTTCCTACTGGTACCATTTTATGATACTAAATGGACTAATTCATAGTCACTATAGTAATTACGATATTTCTTTTGAGTCAAGTAATTAAATTTTTTTCAATGCATCAAAAATACATTTAGTATTGCTATTACTCAAATATAAAAACATTCTGTGAAATGTTCATAGATAAAGAAATTTGTTTTTGCTTGAAACCATTAAGTACACGTAGAAATAAAACAAACATTATGTCTTTATAATAGTCTTAATTTAATGAGCTCAGAAATTATCACTTTTGTCTGTATTTGTACAATAAAAATTATTGTTGAATCTATACGATTAACATGACGTATATGTACGTGTACCAAACAAAAGAAACAATCTTCCTTTATCTATTACTGGGCAACGGTTCGGGGAAAGCAGTACAATAATTAAAATGTAATTGTGGAACCGAGTGGGTACACAAATAAACGAAGACATATAATTATATTTGACAAAAGAAGGAAGCGTGTTTTTGTACCAGCCCTCGCCTCCACTGTTTGCGAACGATTTTGTGTTATGCGCTTTTAATGACGGTTATTATATTATTTTATTTTATCATTTACAAGATCTATTTCACCAGTCAATTCAAATAGACATTTTTATTATGTTTGCAATGCCATTGTTTTCGCCAAAATAATACGTGCACAAATCTTGTGACGAATAACTAACGAAAACATTAAACATGAATTAATAATATTCTTTGGAGGTTGAGCAATAATTGCCAACCGTACTATGAAGTATTTTTTTTTATTATTAGATGGCTGATTAGTTAATAATTAAAAATTCGTTAAATTTCCCACCTTTTTTCATACATTAATACTATTATAATCTATATGCGTTCATATAGGTACTTGAATATTTTGATAATATAATGATAATATTATGTATTGTCTTATTTGATAATAGCTGGTAAATGAATATATATTGTTAAAAAAAAATGTTTTCTATAAACAGTAAATATAGTATATTAGTAAATATTTAAATTAATTAAAAATTGCTCGTCTTTTTATTGTATTATTCTATCTAGTATAAAATATATAAAAAAATTGTGTAATCGAAATAAAAAATATGAGCTTTAATATAATTCTATAAGTTAGATAAACTATTTTTATATAGATATTTTTAATATACCTTTTCATAGTATGATAGTTTAAAGGGGGGTTCACAGCTCGCCGTGTCGTGTTGAGCTGAATATATTAAACTTGTAGATGACGTGTGACCAACATTTTGTTACCTATGTTTGAAATATACGGAACGTTACACGACCCGACGAGGTGTGAATTTACCTTAACTACAGTAAACATTACCTTCTATTTCCGTAAAGATAAAATTTGTACAATTGTTTTTTTATTTATTCTTTAAGAAGATTATGGACCCCTCTGAACTTGTTCTTATATTTTAAACAGCAACAACTGAGTATCTTATTGCCATTTTGATACATACATTTCGATGATAGTTTAGATAGGCCGTAAGTATTTAATATTTTTAAAACGTTGACCTTCTGAAGTTTAAACAACAAGCTATTAGTAATAGGTACATTACAATAATTTACGCTATTCTCTGCTTGTATACTTTTATCTAAATATAATATTTTCTAAGAAGTATTGCTTTAAAAGTTCTATAATGTACCTAATTTATTTTAATTTTCTTTTTGGTTACCTTTATTTAGTAGTCAAAAATGTTAAATACGGATAATATTATGGATTAATATCTACGGCGTGGAGTGTCCGATTTGAACAAAATACATCTTTGGCTTTTATAAATTATAACCTTAGGAACTCGACATTTTTCACGAATTGTTTATACCTGTGTTGTATTTGTTAGGTGATTTGCAATGATAAAACGTTTGAAATTCATCATACAAGTATTTATTTTGAACGTGATAAATAATAATACGTCAGTCTTAAAAAGAATTTTAATATTATTTGTGTTCATTAATCTACGTTATGGATTGACACTATACGACATCTACAAAAAAAAAGCCTTTTTGGCGGATTAAACTCGAATACACAACATGCGGTTCACACACACACTCATTTCTTCCGGTGAATGTTGTACCTAATAGCATATATATATATATGGTGTTACAAATGATATATCATCCGAACCGCAAGTCAGCACCGTGAGAGTATACGGAGCAGGTTATGCTGTGGGGGTTTCGTGCTTGGTGTCGCGCGCCGATGATTGCTAGAAGGGGTGTGAAGGTGTGGGGGGGGGAGGGGTGGTTGTTGTAGCTGGACGTTCGAAAACAATAACAGGTAAAATAACGCAATTATTACACGGTGGCGTCGGCGGGGGACAAAGACAAATCGTATCTAGGAATGCGTTTCGTGATTATTGCGGTACAAACGTATCCACGGCCACACAACCACCCACCCTGCATGGTCCACCCACCGACACATTGCACACTTACACACATGCATACGGGAACACGCGAAACGGCGACCCTTAGCGAATGCGAAGAAAAATCGTAAGGTGTTTCACGTCAAGTGTTTCCCTCCGTTGTAGTAGATGTGATAACACGTGCTCTGCTGATCGACATCCATTAATTTGACCTTCTGTCCGCAGATAGACCTCTGATAAATTAATGCGGGCATTGCGAAAATTAATTAAAAACATCAGTGGAAAAATGGTTTCCGTAAATGATTCTATATAATATTATGGTATAAATGATTTAATATTATAGATTTTTACTTGCACAGTGTTTATAATGATAACATTTTAATAAGTTCTGCGATTTTCTAATATTATTGCATACTATATATATTAAATCATTATAAACAGTTACACTACGTACCTGTCATGCGTGTAATATTATTTTAATTTGAATAAAACCATTAAAAGTACACGAGTGTACCTCTGTGACGTTTAGGTGGAACATAATTATTATAAAATATTATATTTTGTAACTTATTAGGACAGGTATAAAATGTGCGGTCTTCGGAAATATCCCGTTTAATTTCATATTCCGAAAAATACCATAAAAAGTTTTTGACTTGATTCGAAATTATTCCCTGCATATACTATATCAAAGTTACTGTTCAACTTCGGTGTGTGTTTTACTTTTGGCTCGTTACAATGTATTCGAAATGTGCGTATCGAATGGTGTAAGTGTTGAGTAATCCGCAAAATATCGAGACACCTGCCCCAGGCGCAGAGGAGCATTCACATTAAGGAATAAATAGAAACAAACTTTTCGTCTGAAACTCGTCAACATTATTATTTTTGTTTTTACCTCCCCGTGGTAGATACGGTGTTGATATGAAGTCCCCGGGGGTCGCTCCGTTGCCGTTCATAAATAATAATATAATATTTCTCCGACTACGTCGCCGATGTGTAAACCGAAAATGCGTGACAGCCTCGAGTCTACTGCGGCACTATCGGAGTTGAACGCTGGAAAAACAAAATTAGTATCGTTAGACGTGCAAGAGGAAACTATCACCGGAAGCTCGTCTCGGGCATGTTCGGCTGCCGCAGCAGCGGCGTGCGCGGAAGAATAGGGCGAGAAAAGCAATAAACATTGGCCCGCACACGCGCACGAGCATACACAAAGAACTGCAGCTCTTCGGCTGTCGACTGGAATAAAGAATAATAGCCTTCGGGTGGTATAGTATGCACGGTGTTTCCTTTTGAAAGGACCGATGTGATATATGCAAACCCCGCGCACACCGCACCGCTGGTGGGACTTTTGCACACGAGAAAGAAATATCTCATACGGACCATTTTTTAGCCACTACGTAGTATTTTCTGTAGGTGTATTTTTTTTTTTTATCATTAGCGCGCTTAGTTGTAATATTAGCATTATATTATTAGGTACTTACTCGTACTTTAATAATAATTAGTAGTTTTTGTGGCGTTGGTATAGCGTAACTCGGTTGCATGAATGCTACAGTAGATTTCGTCCAAATCGACGATCCCATTTTGTATTCGGACGAGGGCTGTTGTGTAGGTACAACACTCGAGATTACCATTTACGATACGATCGCTAACTGTTGTGTGTACATACTATAGTATAATTTTTTTTTTTTTGTGAATCCTGCTGATCAATGTAAACTTGAACATCTGATTTATAATTTTGTACTTGCGGTATTATAATATTGATCGCTGATTGGTATTTAATAAGCTCTTTAATTAAAATATAAATTATAAATCCACTAATAAAACGAGAAAAAAACAACTATTTATTGTAAAACGTACGCTGGAAATATTGTAAAAAGTAGTTCATATTTAATTCATAATAATAAAACAGTTAACAGGTTGAGTATTTCAGCATTTTACGGATTTTCTGATTCATTTAATTAATAACATTTGATTAATTATAAAGTGTTGTTTTTAAATATGATTATTTTATTTTGGTTTGATTCATACATGTTGACGATTATGTTGTACTGCTCAATGAAAAGGTATCCACCCACCTTACAGTATAATAATATGTATTATATATTACTTTTAGAATAAGATTTATATAAAAGATGTACCTGTATAATTATACTCGGATAAAAATAGAATAGAGTATAAATAAAACATCAACGGGCGTACAAATGATTCTAGATTTTCGTCGCTTTATTATCGGGCATCACGGCCATAATCGACCGGCGTTGAAGTTATTGGGTTCGCTTTGGAACTGTTCCAAGACCACCCCTAGTAAGCAGCGATAACGGTATTAAAGGTTACTAGGGTATATTTGCTAGTCGTGTGCCAAGACGCCATTTCCGGTAGACGCTTGGTGTATCCGGCCCCCCATCTTGTCCTCACTAAAAGGAGAAAGACAAACATCATTTGAAATTACCTGTACACCTCCATACTCTTAATTTCTTTCTTCGAGTAATTACGCTAGGACAGATCTTCTACGGCCAACGACCTTGTGATGTATTAATTTCGTATACGATTCGCTTGTTTCTGTTTGGTTTTAAACGTTTCGTTGTAATGATCTGGTTAATCCGTACTAATTTTCCTATTCGGCTACAGTCGTGGATAGTCTTGGCGATGAAGTTCAACCAACTGTTTGACCTCTCCACCCCACTCGTTTTGTATGAAACCAAAACGGTGTATAATTTGTTATCTGTTTCCAACTTAACGGCGTACGCTTTGAAACTCTCAAAAGACATAGGAGGGATCGAGAATACTGTTCACATTATAATTTGGTTATACAAACTGTTGTATATAGACCATCAGTAGTAGAGGAGAAACTGAGGCATTATTTTCTTCTTCTTCTTCTCTCTCTCTCTCTCTCTCTCTTTCTCTCAGAATAGTATTCTATGCTTTTGTGTAATATGCATCCCTTTGGGTACAAGTTGATTAAAGTTTAGCACCAAGAGAGAATAGCCCAAACTGACGCAGCTGTGGGGGAGAGAGGTGACGTTAATGGGGCCGGGTATTGTTATATTGTTGCTTATAAAGTTTACACACTTAACTGTCATTCTCTTTTGTATAATTAGATTTCGATCATCCTTGCCAGATTTAAAATTATATGATAGGTATAGTTGAGTTGTAACAAATATTATGAAATAATTTGATTATATTGGATACATTTTATATATGCATTTCCTTTTAAATTTAGTATTAACTATAAGTATTCATTATTTTTAATATTCATTTTGTAATTATCTTATCATTATGGTCTGATTTCGACTATATATTTGATATTAGAATACTTGAAACATTGAGACCACGCTTAGCATTGTTCATAATTGAATGAAAAATATTCAGTTGTTTAAATAGAATGTTATGTTATGCTAGATTTCTAGTTCTTAAACTTAATTTTAGAAAAGCACCGAGAGATTTTGCAAAGTTGTGTATGGGATAGGTTGTTTGGTCTTTTAATTTACGATTTCTACCAAGCATTTTATTAGATTATCCCCTCGAGAGTCGTCTGGGGCTGAATTTTAAGACGTCCGCAGCTGTCATTTTCTTTAGGCAAAGAGGTCCAGAGAGACAATAAAACCCGATGTACCCGGATATGTAATGACCAGCAAACTCTCACCCGTAGAATTTCCCGTATTTCCCTGCACCAAGCGCGTTGTCTGCTAACGTCGTAAAACATAAATCGGCACTCTGAAGAGGGTTATGTGTTGTGTTGGCATTGTCAGCGAAGTTCTACGTCGAATATTACTAAAGCTCTTAAAACGTACTGCACATTGGCCATATTTTCTCTTCTCTGCACTTTAAATAAATCTAATGCTCTCACCAATATTATTTTAATTTTCCTCAAACATGATAAACTATGTCCAACGTAATTAAAAGTATAAGTATATGTATATATGGTTAACATGAAATGAACAAAGTTTGAATAAACATGTTGATGTATGTATTTAGATTGGTGATTAGTAATCACTGACACTAACAAAAATAAAATCACCAATTGTAACGATAACGTGACACTAAATTATATACTTTGTATTCTTAAACTATAAATTATGCTGCAAAACGACCACAATTGCTTGAGTTTTAAAATTGTTCTTTTAAAATATGTTTTTAATACATTAAAAATGAAACTCAATTATATTAGACATTTTGGTTTCAATTCATGAATTTATATACAAGCGTAGTCAATTTAGAAACAATGTAACGCATTTGTGTTTTTGCGCGAGTCTAGACGAAATTGTTTCACATTGTGAATTCAAATAATTTCGGGGCATATATATCATGAGATTGTATTATTGTTGTTTGTTTTAAACACAAAGTTATAGTTTATACCTTTTTATTTTATGTTTTGTACTGTAGGTAAATAACATATACGATTAACATATGGGTGAAATTTATTAATATTATATAACTGATAGTATATTCATTATAAAAGTATTCAATAGATAATTGCCTTGTTAATAAATATTAATACATATAATTAAAATATATACTCATATTATTTAGAGGCTCATAGGTGTATTTCAAAGTGCATTACTAACATTTAAAATTATTATTCAAGTAAATATTATTTTAATATGCAAGGAATTTTTTTTTTAAAGATTTTTATGGTTCAATTATTATTATGTTCAATTATCTTTACCTAAGTATCAAATCTAATTGTTTAAAACAAAGTTTAAATGAATACAAAAAATTATCATTATATACATACCTAATTTAATTTTAATTTTTAAAATTGTTGAAAATAATAAAACTTGAAAAAAAAAATTATTATTATAACTTATTGTACATACGTAAATCATTATACCAACGAACTGCATATATTTACTAAACACACTTAAACAGTTTATTCAGGCATGATAAATAAATAGTTTCACCTATCGAAAATAGATTTTAAATGTTTGTTTAATTCGAAACCAATAACAATGATATAGTTAGAATACTCCCTTAGCAGTTTTGCTTTTATAAACATTGGCCGCAGACTCGAATTCAATTAAGACGATAACTACGTGTATGAGGGGTGGAAGACGCAGTAGTATTTTATTTAGCCTTTTAAAGACAATCTACAGCTTCCGCTTTCGCGCTCTCCATTGCCAAAAATATAAAAACCCTTCATCTACCGCCAGTTCCACACTCCGATTTAGTGTTTAAACGACTGGAAAATGAGAAAACCATCGTACCATGTTTGTATCCATCGTATGATATAACTTTGTTGTTTTTTAACGGAAACACTAATTTTAAAACGTATTCGACCGGTTTGTACACATTTAAAATTAATTTAGGTACAGCCTAATATTTATTACTAGCCCATAACACAAAATCATACTTGAATACTTTAGTAATTTATTTCTTTAATAAGCTTTCACGGTCCTCCTGCAATGATTAATAACAATTTCTACTCTATTAAGTTGCTAACACCTTTAAATTACACAGTTCACATTATCACGTTATATTTATGTCCTCTATAAAAACACAATTCATTTATATAGGTTATATATTATTATATTTATTTATATTTTGGCATCTTAGATGATAAATAAATCAAAATTCAAATGCCATTTCTGATTTTTTTATTATTTACAAATTGTTTATAAGTACGGCTATGAGTCTTGTCATAAAATTGCTAATAACATTTAAATCTCATCTGTTATAACAACCAACATGTGCTTCACTAAACTATATTTTACAGATGTTTGAAGCATTTTGTTCACATAATTTAATATTATCATTGCTGAACATCTTGGGTAGAATTACCTACGTCTATTAAATCGATTTTAGTCATTTATATCAATTTATTTTTATTTTTAAGGAACATAAAATGTTTAGTTTGTTTACTTTAAGTTTGAATACGTGTGGCGAATAAATTTAAACTATTCATATTGTCCTTCATACATTATATCAGTTTAGATACGACTTTCTATCGAGTATTGTTGACTGATTTATATTTTTTATGATCAATACTATGATGTGTAATGCTTTGTTATTCATTCTTGGTACTTATGTATTTTGGATTTGCAGTTATTTTATTCTATGTGTAAATGCATACCCACACGTCTCGCTAAATCTTAACTGTCCCTACATCAAGCCCCGATGCCCAAGGTCCGGTAGGAAGAAAAACCATTTAGCCCACAATAAAGACAACATGGTGCGTGCGCCCTCTCCACTGTACGTATATCGTCTTTTCCTACCCGTATATATGTTATGTCGTTAATATTTTTCTTTCCTATTTTTTTCTGGATAAAATAAGACAAGAAATATACGTACAAGGGAAAACCGACGTTGGTGGTGTGGGAGAGGGGGAGTAGGTTTAAGTAAAAGGTATATATGGGTCCAGAAATCCGGTCACGATCGGCTCGCAAAATAATAATATATTACAGTTACAAACGGCTTCCGGTCCACCCCGGGGAATAAAAATAGTTCCTGATATATAAAAGTGAAAAAAAAATTCTATAAGAACGGATGAAACTTGCAAAAGGTTGTCTAGTGGGAGGGAAGCTTTGGCCTTATCAAACAAAATTGGAGAAAATAGAGATGGTAAGTGAACAACAAAGAAATATAATACTGATATTATTGCGGATTTTTACTTATAAATATCTCGTTTTATATATTTTTTAATTATTCTGTTCTTGTATATAATATTTCAAATAATTTAATTTAATTGTTTCAATACAAACATTTCCATGGAATAAGTTTATTCGGTATGTTGTGCAAATTAATTGTAGAATACAAGCCACGCACTGTCCACTGTCCAGGTGGCAGGTATAAAATATGTGACGCTATACTATTATAAAATCCTAACTGATAAAATAATATTGTATAATTTTATAAAATATAATGTCTGTTTGGTTTAATATTGTACTTATAATATTTTCATAGTTTAAATTTAAACTTAATAATCTAATATGGAAATTTGTTTTATATTTTGTTTGTTTATCATCGTTAATGTATCATAGTATAAAAATATGCTTATGATGTGTTATTCCCTTTGAAATTTAATTATCTGAATTATCATAGCTACATTGTTATTTGTAATACTGAGTGAGTTTATTTATCTTTCACAACAATACGGAATAACTCAAATTACTGGGTATCATATATTTTTGAAAAATTCATTTTTCTGTTTTATTTACAATAATTATATGAATATCAGATGTATTTTCGTAATTCGTATATGCTCGACTAAAATATTATTATGTACAAATTAGGCAGCGTGCCCCTACACGTAGGTAAGTAATTTATTTTAAATGTATTATATCTCGTTATTTTGTAATTCGTGTTGAACTAAAAAATAATTATTTTAGTTGTTCTATTTTCAAACTCATTGTTTTCCATACATTGATAAATTAGTGCAAAGTATACTTAGGCTATAGATATGAATAGGCATTTATAATTTTGATCATTGTAATATTGTAGATCATGGTTACAGATTTTAGATAGGTACTATGGAGTGGGTTTCAAGAATTGAACTTTAAGACAAATATATGCTATAGGTCACAGTTTACTGTGAAAATAAATGTATACCTAGTTGCTGCCATATAAGTACCTAATATTTTATGCTAAAATTAATTTTTTTTATGCTTTGCCTAAAATAATAGAATCAATAATCATACACATTACCCGTTAATATATATTATATTTTAACATTTTAAAATTCTCGTATAATATATCACATCACATTACTCGACCAGTTAACAGTGGCATAGCCTAGATTTATTTTTTTGTGAGGGGGGCGCGGGCCGTTCTGGTAGTCAGGTACACTGCGTTTCAAGGTAATTTCTTAAATTGCAGTAGGTACAAATTATGCAACTTCTTATTACGTAGGACTCGTACAACAAATCTAGCATTTTAACACGTACTGTACGAATAACCCTTCCACTCCTTCCAACTGCCTGTTGGTACCTACCCATCATTAAATTGTATTCTTAATAATTGTTAATACATCAGTAAACTACAATTCTAATAAATAATAATGCATTGGTGTATTACACTTGTCGGATTTATATAAACTGCCTGCAGCATTTAATTATGATTAAACAGCTTAAAAATGTGGTTGGACAGAGATAGCCGACTAGCCGAGGTGGCTGACGCATCGACAACGTTCCTCGTTGATTAAATTATAATTTTATCGCTTGTATCCTATACCGACCTCTCCACCACATCATGCCACTCGCACCGGTTGGAGTAGATTGTAACTAATCGTTTACCATCTCGGATTCAAGGAGTGCAAATCGTGATTTATGATAAGTAGGTAACTAAACAGACGCGAGTGAGAATGATTTAGTGTTTGGTGATATCCACCATCCAAAGATCCGTATGCGGTTTTCCATATAATTTCTTTTCGGGCTTCGATATAATATAATAATATGATCTTATAATTATGTGTATCAATCATTTCATTGCATATTTATGAGTACAGTCTTGGACACATGATATTGTTTAAATTTATAACTGAATTTTGCTGGTTTATTTATTTATTTTTTATATAACCTGTACTTATTCTATATAAGATAGTACCAATATATTGTATTTACTGGCCACAGTTAATTATTATTTAGTATAACTATGTTTAACTGCTAGACCATATAATTCTATACTAATTGAACAACTCTTTTTGTTATAATGATAATTTTGTTCTAAGTAATACTGTTGTAATTGGAAATTGTATTCAATAAATAAATAAATAAACTGTAGACGTAATAAGTAATAACTGAGGAAAATATTCATTTACAACTTTCTAGGATTATAAATTACTTTTTAATTAATTTGTATAGTTCAATAATAATGCAATTTCTGTAAAAAAGAATATTTTTTTGAGATTTACATTTTTTACTTGCTAACTTTTAGAAATATCTCATTTTCAATGGAAAAACTATGTTTCTAATTAGTCATTTCTATGTAACATACGACTATGTTCTGCTTTGCTTTGACTTTTTCTGTTTTTGTTTCATACGATTTGTATGGTTTCTTTGTATCCATTCAATCGTGTACCTACATTTTATTTTAATGTTTACAAATTGGATTTTTGAGTTTAATTTAATCAAATGCAATGAATTTATTCTCGAGGCATAGGTGGGTATTAATACTGCAGAATTCGTACAAAAAAATATATATTTTAGTTTAATTTAATTACCATGATCTAATGAATCCGGTATTAAGTAATTTTTTAATACTTACTATTAAGATTAATAAAAATATATATAATATTATATAGTACAGTATAATCGTATTAACTATGTAAATGATTTTTATATTTTACCAACTATATAAAAATAATTAGCTACATTAAATCAAAATAAATGTTTGTTTGTTGGTGTTGACCGAATTTAATATTTTATATTGCTGTTTGTCACCCATATATGTAACTAATTTGAAATATATATATTAACATGGTATGGTGTATGGGACATAATAATTAAAGTACATTCCATAACTTACATTCATATGCAATTTATACTGCACCCTTTGGGTGTGGCAGGACGTCCCAGTCATGTTTCTGACCAAAGAATAATTCAAAATTAGCTAGTTGTGTTACGTTCATTTTAGTAGTTTACAAAAAGCAATTATGGAATATCCTGAAACATTTGATTACCCTTTTTTTACCTGTGTATTGACCCTCTTTTTTTGCCGTTGCGTATTATATCCTCTGCAGTTTCATGAACAAGGGTGCCAGGAAAAAGGACGAGCTGTTTTCAGGGCGCGGTTTATTGTTTTGTATTTAACGATAATAAAATAACAACTATTACAAGGGTCCTAAATCTTTATTAACTCTAAATATGTATAAGTCAGAATATCACTATGTTTTATTTATTTGTAAAATATAATAGTATATAAACCACAGTCAAGATTTGAGACTTAAGATTCAAAATTGGGATGTAATAGTCTGCGTATTGATTATAACTTTGAACAAATATAATTCTATTTTAGGATGTAAATTCTGGAGTAAATAACTTTAGGATGTAAATTCTGGAGTAAATGACTTTAGGAGATAACTTAGTAATTATAAGAATGTCTTATGACGGTAATTATAAAGCATCTTAATTAAGAGAGGAAGGTGAGGAAATAGTGAGGTTTTAAATTTTAGTATTATTGAACTCAAAAGACTGGGGCTGTGTTTTATCGTGTAAAAAAGTAAGATGAGCGCAATTTTTTTACAACACGGTTATGACCCGAATCTTACTAATTGAAGTAAAACAGTTTCACTTGGCTCTTGGAGCTTTTATAAAAATTTGGTAAAGCAGTTACTTTTTTACGATTATTCCCCGTGGCCCATTAGCTGGATATGAAAACGGTCTAGTGAATCCGGTGCAATTAAAATCCCTCTAGATACTCACTACTAATAGTAGTAGGGGTAGCAATTAAAAGCGCAAATGAATTAACTGAAAAAATCGACTGCGACACAGCAGACTAGGGAAAAAGTGTAAAAAAAGGGGGAGTAAGACGGTGAGTTTTTGCAAAGCAGATGTTCTCAATGGTTCATAAGTAGCTTCTTCACTGACTAACGGGCCTCAGTAATACAAGACTTAATTAACACGAATTCAAGAAAAGTGATTTCCTGCACTAAAAAGAAACTGACTGGAAAGTTTATATTTAACGTTTCATTTTAAAGTCTTTCACTTCAGTGTTTCCATGACAACTTACTATACATCTAATGACTACACATTTTATTCGATAACAATATTTTTCTCAAATCGTGCATTGACGATTTATCATTCAAGCGTAAAGGCAATCCATTTTTATTTTTATTTTTGTGATTTTTAGTCTATTAAAAATCAAAATTAAGCTCAATTTTACTAGTTTGTAAAATTAAAAAATAAATCTATAGTTCCAATTATAAATTATTTGTTACTACTTTAAACTAGATGTCTTATGTCAGTTGTTAAAGCTATATTCTGTATTGTAAAATTATATTATTATATACTAGTATTTAGTTAAACTCTTAAATTTACAGCACAGTTTTATAGTAATGTCATAATAGCATGTTTTTTCAAGATCTATATTTAAAAAAATTCAACATGTGTTCGAAAACTGATTAATGAACATGGTATAAATATTTTATTTCATGCAATTTAACATGCAGTATTGTTATTTATATTGACGTACTATTCTCCGCACTGTATTATAATTATACATATAGCTTGTATATAGAATTTCATAGTTTTAGTATACATATATGGGTACTCATTTCATATTTATTTTACTGTGAGACTCATTTCTATGCATATCCAACCCTACTTCCTTTTTTTCAAATCAAAAAATACTTTTAAAATAGCTTATTTATTTTTTATTTTGAAAACAAAACTCATCGGTCACTCGACAGAACATTTTTCCCTACGACTAGAAAGGTCAAGTCTGGGAAGTAACGTTCTCCGAGGACCTGTCATGGGCAGGGGATATATTATTTTACCGTGTGCAGGAAACGTTATTTTCAATTTTTTGTTTGCTTTTACGTTAAAAATGAACGGAAGAGGGAAATGACACGGAGTATAAACGCAGTGACGGCGAAACAAGACAAAAATATAATCGGCTGACCCCCTCTCTTCAGACACGTCAAGAGAACGAAAACTTCGTAGTCGAACCCGAATTTAGATTGAATTGCGAGAAAAAAATAGATAGTATGAGTGAAAGAAAAACTTGTATTTGTGCTTGCTTTTATTTATTCTTTTTACTTTTTTTGTTTACACAGTTGCGTGCACAATATATTGTAATAGTGTTGGCTTTATTTCTCAACCCCTACTAACTTGTATATATAAAAAAAAGTCAACAACATAAAAAATCTGTTGTACGTCGTCTTATGTTCTTTAAGAAATTCTAGGTGTAATAGATCAAATCAAAATTTATAAATAATAATCCATGAAACTAAATTTTTTCTTATTAATACCAAATAATGAACCGGTTTTAATTTTGTCTAAATTACAACGTTATCATTATTTGATTTAAAATATGTGTTGATAAATTAAAGTTTTGTAAAATAGCAAAATCATTACAATTTAGTTTGGCGATTTATTATAGTTGCATTGCAAGGTAAAACAAAAACACATATTTTAACCAGAAAAATAATATATTATTCACTGTATTTAATGACATGAATTGTAAAAATAATTAATAAATCATCCATTTACCATCCATTTATATTGCGGTTCATTTAACGAAAATAAAATCAAGCACATTTCTATATCATATTATGTGCAGTGTTATAACTTATAAGGTACACTGTTCATTTAGTTCAAACAATAGTTTGAAAGGTAGTAAGAGTAGAATAGTTTTGAACAAGAGTAAATATATTGTTTGTCTAAACAACAATCAATCTTTTGTTATGATAACGTATGAAGTTAGTGTAAACATTGATAACAATGATAAAAAAAAATAATACCATTATTTTGTTATATCAGTTATCTAGTAGGAATTGATGAAAACAAAAATGTATTTATTTACAAACAAATAGTTTTAAGTTTCTGTTTTTATTATTATCGAATTGTTTGTATAATTATGTAAAATAGCACATGAACAGCTAATCGCCCCTGTTGTCGACTAATAATTAATGAAAAAAAAAATACACATAATATATATTTATTTAATATTTTTAATGAGTTTATTCAGTTTCAAAAGATCGCGCTAAAATGTATGTATTTATTGGTTAAAATAATTTTGGATTAAAATAATGTATTCTATAATATGAACCATGGTATGTTTAATGTTTTCTTTTCCATGCTATTAACAATGTACCTAATGGTTTTAATTTATATAATAGATGTATACTTTAATCTAATTATTTGCATAACGTAAATATATTACCTAGTCAAACAACATAAGTTTTTTTATATTAAATACCCATGCACATAATTAGAGTAGTATGTATTATATAGATTATAGGTACCTACTAACAGTTTTCACTTTTCACTACAGTCTAGGATACCTTAATAAATACTCAATCAATAATTGAAAGTAATAGACTAAGTTGGTAGTTATATACTAATTTAACCATCTGCAGAGTATTGGATTAGGTATTTTATATTTTAAATGTAGATATATTACCTATGTTGATAATAATATTTCTTATTGTTTTGGGCTATCACAATCAGCTGTGCACACAAATCATATTATTATTTAAAGTATAATTGTACGTCGCAATTAAATATTATTTTATAACTTAGTATTAAAACTTCAGCCTTATTTGCATAATAGATAATAATTTATAATATGAAATCGCGATTTTAATGTTATTGTTTCTTTTTGTTTCAGGTAAATGCTCTCTTCCAATCGGTTAAAGTGCTTGGGGAATGTGGGGGTCGCATCCTTAATACGTGAGTACATTATTTTCTCGTCCAACGTTAATGTCTGCAATCGTATTTTCCCCTTCACCGAAAAAAAATCGATTCCGTCTTACTGTACTGTTTTATTTTTTTACTTGGATTTTGTCATCGAGATTCGAGACAGATATAAATAACAGCTTGATGCAGTGAATACATTACTTATTGATAAATGTCTTTGGTGGCCACGGGATAAGACTATATAATATCGAGATCGGCAATTTGGAATTAATTGTTCGACGTATTTGGGATTATCCCAGTTTATCTGAATTCCATTAATTTTATTCTACACCATAAATAATTGTTATTCATAAAACGTTGGTGTAATTTTAAAACTATTAAGTATACAGTGCTCAAAATGTATACATAGTAAAATGATTTTTATCGTATCATATGGCTGCGTAATATTTATCATACATATTCTGTAATTGCAAATTTTTTAAAAATTATTATTAAAAGAAAACAATAATCTTTCATATTGTTTATACATCATAATGTAAGGTTTAAACGACTAAAGAACAAGAATACTTATTTTTATTATTAAATAAAGTTTTCTAAGTTTATACACTGCAGTGTGTTATATATAACAAGAGGTCCTCAAACTTTTTTGTTTACCTATGTCCAGATAACAAGGATCAGCCGAGTTCTTCTAATTATTTAAACCAGAACTACTATTTGTTCTAAACTATTAAAAATGATAAAATATATTTTATCATTTTTAATGTACCTACCTATATATGTTATTTATTTTTTAGAAAATGTATATTTTTCGGTACATATTAATATTTTCAATGTATTTCAATTATACTGCCCGGCGCCCACATATTATGTTTGAACATAAATAATAAAAATTAAATACATTTCCCTCACCACCACATCATGGTTTTCTGATTATCACCAGTTGAACGACAGTTTAAGAACCTCTGTTCTATAATTCAAATATTTGTTGTTACATTGCAATATTATCATTCGTCATTTTATTGTGATGGTGTTTTCCTATTTTTCTATTGGCACATTACCCATACAACTTCACAAAGGAGTGGCTCGTGACATGTATCGACTTTTTTACAACTCACCCTGTCATTATGACAACCATTAAACTTTGAAGAACCCTTAAAGCCTAAAAGTCTGTTTTTTAATCTAAAATCTTCATTTAAATTTTATTTATAAAAAAAAAAGTACTTGTTTTTATAACAACTGTAGTAAAGTATAGTTTAATAGTTTTATATGTGTGTCTCAGCCGTTTGACTTCGTTTCTTGTGTTTTTTTACTTTTGTTACTAATTACTTATACAAGCAACTAGTTTGCTTTAAATAAATTACTTGTTATTCTCCACTTGTTTATGATTTTTGAGTATACTAATACTCTCAAATGACTTTTATTGCAATTATAATTGTTCAAAAATAAAGATTACTTTGAATAATAACAAAGAAAATAAACTGCGATGATTTTTAGGTAATAAATATTTTAAAAATAAAAATCTTTGTAAATCGTTATATTTTAGTTTAAAAGAAGACTTTTTTTTGTCTCCGTTGTAATTTGAGATGGTTAATTAATTAATAATATTGTTGATATTAAAACAATATTCTAATGAAAAAGAACAGAGAATGATGTAAAAACAGGTACTGAAATAATATTTCTTCCCATAAAGTGTGATAGTGAAAATCAAATTACTTACTTACATTATACGCACAGTTTGATTATTTTTATTGAAATGCCTGTGTTCAAATTTTTTAGTCAATACCTTCACGCTGTCAGCAATATGATGTACACCTGCACACATATAAGATTTTCTATTTTGCTATGAGTATAAAATTATGTTAGGTATTACATATTATGTTTGTCTTTTCTGCAAATGTGACAAGCACATATTATACTATAAAATACTATTTATATAACCCAAGTCCTCAATAAAAATTATGTGACATGTTCAAAATATTTTGAAGAATAAATGCAATTAGAACAATGTGTAGGACTTAATATTTCTATATAGGTATCTTAAATGTATCAGCTGGTACATTCCATGTTTTCAAATAATTTTGAGTGTTCAGTTTGCATCCACTTGTGAAGCTGCAGATTTCGAATTGTTTACATATTCACATCATATTATATTTTAATCTTTAGTACTTTATAAACTATTATTTTCTCTTTTAAAAAAATTACATATCATTTTAATGAATTGGTGCGTGTGTTATTATAATACAAGTAGCATATATATATATATTTAAAATTATTTTACTTGCATTTGCATTTGGTTCGGTTTAGGTGCAACTTAATTTTCAATGTGCTTTTTTTATATCTTTGTAGAAATATGCATACAAATTTTCACTGAAAAATGTATGTTTCAAATGCACTCTATATAACTATAATACTCTATAATACTCTGTATAGTGAAGGAATTGCAAATTCATAATTAACGTTGCTCCCGGAGGCTGTTAGATTATACCTGACAGGTTCATTTTTACACACATAAAGTTGAGGTAGATGAGGATTCATTGTTATAAGATAAACTTTGGACGTGTTGAGATGGCAGGCGGCCTTCGTTAATTTAATTTAACGTCAGTTAAACGAAGCAAATACGAGTTTTACACAAGTAGTTTCGCGTCCGTGAAAACCTTGTAAAAGCCAGTTACATTTTACATTAAATTGCTTTTACAGTTTTCTCATTATATATTTTCCACTGAAAATGTAATGTATCTATGATTGCATTTTCTCTAAAAATAATTTCGTCATAACAATTATGACAAATATATACACAATACCCTAGAATTCGGATTTTGTTTCACTTCGAATCATTATTATTGTTTTATTTTCCATGCATTAATCGTTTGTTTGAAAATTTAATTAACTCGATAAATGAATCCTAAATAGGAAACTTCACTAGCCAATTTTAATTGAATTGGAAATGTATTCCCGTCGGCTTGGACTCTGAAAATGAGAAACTGACACAGAGACTATCTATGTACATAAAGCTAACAAACCATATTGATTATTCGTCAATGGGTTGTATTGCAGTATAGTGTTATTTATTATTTCATCTTAAATTTAAAGTTTTTAACCACCCTATTTTTTAAAAATTATATGTTCAAATAGAACATATAGATTACAAAAATAAAATAATGAGTTTTGTTCACATACATTTGAAAAGTAGGTGTCAAAACCAGGAAAGTCGTTCAGTTGGATTGTAGATTATCAAGTAGGTCGCTTTTAAAAAATGGATGTGCTAAATTTTATTTTAATGACTTTTTGTTACATAAAAAAAATAATTTCTTTAAATGGAAATGGTGTGTCGGACTCCAGAAGCCAGAACTCTTTTTTTTTTATAATAATTCTTATTTTTTTTTTTTTTTAGTATTACAAAAAATAATTTTCGTCCAAAAAATCACATATTATATATCATGTAATACCTAATTATTATAATAGTACGTATACATCATATATTAGTATATTGTTAACTTAAAATTCAATACCAATGTAGGTAAAACTGTATGAACAGGTCATGATAACCAAAGATACTATTACCAAATTGATGGTTCTTGGAGTATAGACACAGAATGTTTATTATAATAACAAGCTTTTGAAACATCGTTGTTGAGGTATATTCTGCTTTTATCATTAGAACCTAAATAATGTTAAATAGTAATCTACCTTGGGAGGATTAAAGGGATCGTATTCTATTCACTTGAACTTTTCAATGAAAAGCCAGACAATGGTCCATGATTTTCTTATTCTATTGTTTCTGTGGCCTTCTCGTTAACCAAAATTTACGATAACTACTCTATTGAAAAATTATTATTATATATAGTTACAGTTTTATGTATTTATAAAAATGTATGTGTTAAAAAAATAAAATTGTAAGGTTATAAAAGATTGTTTGCAAGCAGTTTATTTGATAAATTTAAATTTAAATCTAAAATTTCTATACTGTTATAAAAATGAAAGTACCTACATGTTTATTGTAGTATATGTATTTCGGTTTTCGATTGAAAATTTATTTATATGATATTTAGTCATTCGTCAACACATTAACTTTCAATTTATATCCGTTATATTAATTTAAAAAAATCAACTGTCTTAATCTTTCCAGAATTTTAAATCGTTTTTAGTACTGAGTGTAAATTAATTTGGCGAACACGTCATTATATGAGTTGTTCATCTTCGTAAATATCACTAAATCATGCATGAAAGGCCCAATCTGCAGGAGATTTGCTTAAATTCTCTTATAATTTGGATCTGTATTTTTATTGCCCTCCTCCAAATCCCTGTAAAGGGGGATTAAAACACGAGTTTAATGTATTGAAAGCCGCGTGCCGTTTTCCAAGAGCCCTGACCGCCATTACCATAATTGATACAAATCGCTTACTTAAACAACTACCACCTACCTCATCTATACTTACTCCACCCTACTTCTTCTTCTTTCTCTTTAGCGTATTAATATAACGGCGATAGCAAATAACAAAAACACACAACCCTTGGTGAATAATAATAAAAACCGACCGACCAAAATAGAGCAATAAATAAAAGGCTTATTGAGAATTTTTGCAATTCCAGTCACCGAATTGTGTTGTTAGTGGCTCAAAACTGGTCTTGAAATGTATGAGCAGAGAATTTATCCCAAAAAATGATGATCCGTTTTTCTAGTAAACCTATCTTTATGTTAGGTACTATCTTTTTAAAGATTGGGTCAAACTATTATGATTTATGACAAGAAGATCTCGACCTAAAAAATATTTAGCGTTACTTACTTATCTAAAACTATTTTTATGAATGATTTTATTTATTTTAAATAATTTTAAATTCATAGAGAACATAATGTTCTAATAATTTTCTTAATTTTAAAACACTTAAATATTTTATTTACATGCATGTAATTTTAATTATTTTTTTTAACTACCTAGGTATTGAAATATTTTTGAATAGTTATTAGTTATTATATTTTAATTTATACATGATTTACCAGTGGCGTATATAGGGGGGAGGCCCCCTAGGCCAGAGCCCATAGTGAAATTGCAGGATAAATTAAAGCATTGCATGTATATTTACACTGTTAACAGTTTTTAACCATGATTAAGTTAGCCGGTTGATTAAAATCATTTTTGAGTAATCTACAAGGAAATGTTAGATATATTGACGGGACTTGCTTTAATGACTTATTGACTTTGATGTTAAATTCATAGTAAGATAACATTAAAATATACAAACGACACTCAATATTTTTAAAAAAAGAAACAAAAAATTAATTTTACATAATAATTATAAAATTGAATTGCGCAATTTTTATTTGAACTGTATAATATGTCATAATTCTTAATTATATAACAGCTGCTCCCTTAAAAATGTATAATTATGGCTATGCTGCTTGACTAGTGATAATTGATAAATCGGCCCATAGTGAAAATAATTCGTATATACGCCACTGATATAAATTATATTAGTTCATACCGATTGATGAAATAAACAAGGTTTATTTATTTCCAGATTAAATAATAATCACTGTTACATAAATAATCAATATAAATTATTATTAAAATAATTGATTTGTCTAATGTATATATAATATTATTGTAGTAGGTTCAAACTATAACATTATAGTACAATATTACTAATATAAATAAAATAAATGTATCATATTATTTCAATACCTCGTATTTCCACTACTTTTATGTAATATGTACCTCATACGTATTATACAATTAATAAAAACCTAGTTTTAATACTATATTATAAACTTCTTTTATTCATTTGAGTAAAAAAATTAGCCAACTATTTTTCAGTATCAAATTAACTAGTTATATCGTCTCTGCTGAACAATCTATTATTTTAAAGATACATGCAACGACAGTCACTTTATTATAATTTATAATTTATTGTGTTTATACCTTTTATAGACATTTATTTGTGAGCATGTAAACATGTTTAGTTTATTTTATTTTCATAAAACAGTAGTATACATATCTATACATACTATATAAAAATTCTATATTGAGTACGTATATTAATATGAAATTATTATAAATTAAAAGTCATTATATTATTTTATCTTGGCGAACACTGATAAATGATAATAATTACTGATATAACGCATAATGTAAACGGAAATTGTTTCAAATCGTTATTTAGTCATTGTAACCTATATTTAATCATAACAAATATATGAATAACAATTATTGTAACATCATTGTTCATATTTTAGCTACCACATCACTTGTCACTAACCCATTTACTACTTATCGGACATGATTGTTGTCACAATGGTATATCAACATTATATTATTATGTTTAAATTATAGCCCTGCCGATATTATAACCAACGCTTATAATACTTTTCAGAAGGTTATAATAGCGCACGTGCTTGTATAGAAAATAATATAATACATGTACATTATACACGTGCTATTTAATAATATTTTCATGATAAACGAATTTGTTGAAATGCATTTCTCTCTATGGCAAATCCACTTATATTCTCATCACGGACAATATAATATAAAGGTATACAGAAAATATAAAACACACATACGCCTGCACGCATGTATACGCATGCATGTTGTATAATATATTATATATATTATTAAATAATAATTAATAAAATTGCGATACCTACCTATTCTAGTAAATACCGTACTTTGTATAATATCTACATTGTAAGACATCCGGTCGAACGCGTGCACCTTATCTCTTTGACTACGGTTGAATTTACTATCTTTGAGCAAAAAAAAATACTGTTAAATTTGAATTCAACGTCTCTGCAATCGTAGTATTCGTGAATAATTATTATTTCGCCATGCAATGAGATCTAAATGTCTGTTATAACGATAAAGAACATTTTTTCGGAGGTAAAGTTCTCAAGTTTATGCGTACCTATACATATTGCATTATTGCCGTCTGCACGTGGACTGCTTGCTAATCCTTTCTTGTATTGCACGAATTTCCAGCACGGCCTTCAGTTCTCAAATAGTAACAATATATTAATTATTGGGAAAAAGGGTTTTAGCACTGGACTTATATAACACACGCACACGGTGTTTATGTAACATGTAACTGGTAATATGAATCGAATTTAGTTGAATGTTAGTCCCTCAGTGCAATATCATCCTTTCGAGTCCATAAAATGTCTATACAGTATATTTAATTATAAAAAATACACATACTCAATTTATCGTCTGTCCAGTTATGAGATTATTGGCAAAATCTATACGTCCGTCGTCAAACTATTTGCTGACTGTCGTGTTCAATATTGGTTTTACGACGTTAACACAAAGAACATTATTCGAAAATATAATACATCTTTTTATCTATTAAGTTTCCAATTTGTTTTTATCTTCTTGATTTTTCATTCTTGTCAATCGATCGCAGTTGAATAAATGTATTCTAACGAATAGCACTATTTAAAAAAATTAAACAGGAATTTCATAACATTTAGTTATAAAAGATGGAAATGGAAAATAAGTACAAAAAGCAAGATAGAATCACATTTTTAACCACTTTTTAGCAGAATAAATATTTTTTATAAAATACCTTTATTTATATTATACTCTTAGGCACACCTACTTAGAAGTTGAATAATATGCACTTTAATAAACATAATATATTACATTTTATCGTACAATATCTAATGGATTCAATATGCAAATCCCAAATTACTTCATACTGTGACCATGTTGAGCTATTATTTTTGAAAAATGTTAAATGATACTTCCGTTCATTTGAAATATGTAAATTGTATTTTCGAAAATTAGTTACGTAATATTGGGCCTTTATATTATAAACCGTAGTTTTCAATTTAATATTTTTTTGAGCGAAATTAATTCTCGCAGATAACGACGGTACACCTTTGAAATCTCCGCCTTCCTTTATATACGCTTGCATATATTGATTCGATAAATAAAGCGTGTGATTGCACACACGGTCCGTTGCTCATTTGAATGAATTCAGTATATGTACCGCTAGCTCGGATCATCGACCCATTTACCCTCATAGGGGTAGTCTGGTAAAACAAAAGCATCCACCCGCCACGCATTTCTTTGTCCGGATTAAACGCAAATACAGCGCAGTGGGTCTTTTCAATTTTTATGACCGTCGGAAACGTGGTGAAAAAAAAAATAAAAAAAATAATAATAAAGATAAAACACGCATATACGCATAAGGGACGTATATACTATATATATTAAAGTGAAGGGGAAAGGACAGCAGCCAACGAGAACGAAAATTATCCTCTGGAAAATAGAGGAAAAGAAAACCCGTATGTGAAATTGCCTACAGGGCCGGTCTCCGGATCCGCATTGATAAGTAGCAAACTACCCCCTGCCGCCATCAAGTCACTGGGGACATAAAATAGGCTTTTAGCTGGTTTACAACAAGCGGTCGTCGGAGCCCATGAATCAATTGCAAAGGCCGAGTGTGTATGTGTAGATGAAAAGCCGATCTCATTGCGAGTCACAGCAGCATGTCTTTGTACGTCTGTATACAACAAGCAGACAACGAATACAAGATGTCCGGAAAATAACTGTATACAGTTTAATTTTCTAAGAAATTTCAGATTTTGCAAATTTAAAAATATGAAGTCAAGTGTACGCCATTACTTTTTTCCAGTCTTATTTTATTGCTATATAAAGAAAACATTATTTTACCAAATAAGTAAAAATAATTGGTGAAGAAAACTGCATCTTAAACCAATATCTTGAGAGCATTTCTGGGGGTTTTTTTTTGCAAGACTAAGGGAGTTAGTTAATTTTTTCATACTTCTTTAAGTTAATTCAGTATAAAAAATTGAAAGTTAAGTTAAAAGTTATATTTATTTTTTTAAACTTACAAAAGTTACAAGTTAAATAACAAAGAAATAACTTAACTTATGCTAAATAATAGCTAAATATTCAGTATATTTTTTTTAAATTAAATATTTACAACTTATACTTATCTAATCAGTCAATTTGATTAAAGTACACAAAAACAAAAATATATACTTAAAATAATACATAACAGAATATTTATTAATAATATCATTTAGAAGAGACCATTATTATTCAATGATCGACCCTATACAAATTGAAATTATTAATTACTTAGGTTAATAAATTTGGTAAATACATTTTTAATATATTACCTATACGTAGCAAAATAGTAGTAATATTATTGTCTATTGAAAGATTTTTAATTTATGTGTTTGGGTGAGACTATAATTATTTATAGAAAATGAAATTCATTATTTTGAAAATAAATCTAATTGAAATCTAGAAAAAAGGCATTCAACATTTTTTCTGTCTATAATTTAGTAGAGTATTTTTACAAAATTTAATACATTTTAAATCCATGGGATTTACATTAGGATAAAAATTAATATAACGTGACTATAAAATTAATAACTGATTAGTACATAACTGAATATCGTAGAATACAGTTAAAAAAGTATGAAAAAAGTAACACGTTATGTAACTTAGAACTAGATAACTAGACCTTTATTTCTGAATCTAACAATGGAAATTGTTTTCGTTGGATTTTCATTTCTAAATCAATAACAATCGTAAAAAAATATAATGAAATAATGCGATGACGCAGTTATATCAAAGAAAAAGTAAAAGCAGAGATGATAGATTTCTCGGTGGTCTAGTATGGAAGAGGAACGAAAGGAATGCAATATAAGTCACGGAAAACGTAACGACGTGCCATATCGTGTCGTGATTTATACTTGAATTTCGGAGATTAAGCTCTGGGGGAGTATTTATTATAATATTACATCCCCTTGCGATTGTAGGTCGTTCGTCTTCGGGGTCACACATCACGTGGATGATGGATTCGACATTATTGGATTGAAGTAATGGAATAGTTGTGGTATAATTGAAAGTGATAACTGATAATAAACAAACAGAAATATATACGATATATATACGTGTACGTATATATTTGTCTTGGTTTGCTGCTCTTGAAATGTGTCGACGAGTTAGGGGTTTTTTTTACCCCAATGAATAAAACTATAAAAACAACAAAACTACCGACATGGGAAATCGGGAAAAGAACAACTGGAAATGTGCCCGAGAAATACAAACAATAATAACAGTCGTAACTGCTGGATTAAAAAAAAAATCCGTTTCAATTTTTACTCTTTTTTTCCACATTACGTCTGGTTGAATTTCATCTGTATATTCGTATATAGTATAGCTTTGGATGATCAGGATAGTCCAATATTTATGATCTGATTTGTATACACAAAATTCAAAAAATTACTTGTAATAATATGAACTATTGTATCCTCCAAGTATATAACATTGTAAAAACTAACAAAAACAATTACTCATAGTGCAAATATTTGAAATTTGAAAAATGAATTGTTTTAATCAAACTCAATCCAAAATACTACTATAACTTCATTTAATATATAAATCTGAAACAATTGTAAGCATAGCTTGGTTAGCTAAACATAGTACTAAACTCATTAACTTAACATAGTATACAATAAACTTTGCATTATCGTTATTTTTCCAACATTTTGATTAAATGAAAGTTTCCATTTCTTTTTTGTTTTAGTAATTAATTATTGTTTCGTCTGTTTTCTAATTGATCATTTTACCATAATATGTTCTCTTCGTGATTTTTGTTTATCATAATGTACTGATATAAGTTATATTTTATTGATATTAAAATGAAAAGTTTTTTTAGTAACAGTTTCCCTACATAATTAAAAAAAATTATTTCATATTGTGTTTTTACAATCACGCTGACCTACAAGATGAGTAAACAATAATTATATTAATTATTAGAGCTAATATGACTGCCTGACATTTATATAAGAGACGATTATAATATTTTGGTAGTAATATTTAATTATTGCTTACTAAGTATTTTTGTATTTAATATTAAACTAGAATGCATTTTTTTTTTTAAGAACGTTTAAATCTTTGTTAGGTTATTACATTACACTATCATTGTATATTAAAATAAATTGGTTCCAATGACCAATACGCATGACCTTTGTAAAATAGTGGTGAGCATTTATATCATATTTGTTCATGGGATTAAAATATTATTTTAAGGAATTTTTTGATTGAAGTAATTGAATGAAGTTGGGTATATTATTATATAATTGAAGCTGTTATGGGATTGCGCATTAAAAAAACAATGGTTATTGATACAGGCTGATTATTATAATCTATCTCTTATTTTGCACGAAATCCTTACAATTGTGCTTTGTTTTCCTTGCTTATTTGGTAAATATATACATAAATTACATTTTTGAACTATAGAGATGTTTCGGATAAAAACACAATTTGTAACCTTTTCAGTATTACATATTATATAAATCGATAAAAGCAAAACTCGTTGAACTGGAAAAACGAATTTCAAAAATCACATATTTTCATTTTACTTTGTAGAATTGTTAGTTTTTTTTCATAAATAAAACAACATTGCGTATGTTACATTTCACGAGCTTAATATAATAAAAGTTTTTATTCAATTTTAACCTTCAATATACGACATTACTGTTCTTAAGAATGCTAAAAAATATGTTTAAAGCTGTAATTTATTATTTTAAATCACCGATTCCGGTATTGAACATTTATTAGACACATCAATTATTAATCAAATAATAACGTTAATATTGTTATGTTATTAATAAATTGGATCATTAAGCAAAACAATAGTTAAGAAACTTTCACGTATACGACAATATGCTAAAATGATGAAATTTGGTGTAAGCATATTATTACTCATAAGAATTCCATCGTTGTTAACAACGGAAATATGGATCAATGGGTTTTTCAATTTTGGAACGTATTTGATATACTTACCTAAACTTATTAGTTAATTACAAACTTGAGATAAAAAAGCCAATAGGTTGTGTGCTCAAAGACAATTGATAATATAAACAAACACACTCACATTTATGCTATAGGAATTGTGATTTTTTTTTTTTGTTAACTATTTTAGAAATATTAACGTTTTAGTGGAGACTGGAGAGTAGGTCATATCAAAAATAAGTTGTTGGAATTCTCTTTCATGAGGTTTTACATTGTATATTGTATACTGCTTTAGAGAACGACCTCCATCCAGTTTTATGTGCACTGAGTAAACCGTACCTAAAGGGTCATTTTCCAAAGAGATTATTCTCGATTCTTAAGTGCTATTGAAGTCTTGCATTTTATATAATATTTTACCGCCAAAGAACTATACTCGTCGAGTATTAAAATAATCATGAAATATGTATTTTTTTTTGTTTGTATAGTCCTGAATAGCGTTTAATCGAAAATTGTTTGTTTGGATAGCTAGAAAATATCTAATCGGAAGTTTGTATTGTGTTAAGATCGGACATAATGAATTATAATAAAATATATTTCAATTTATTTATTTTTTTTTTGTTTTTAATCCATCGTTCATAATGTAAATTTATAATGTAATCCATCAAATAAATAATAAAAATGAAAATTTAAATGAAGATTTAAAATGATCTTAATTGAACATCAACTTGTACTAAATAGTTAAAAAAAATGATTAAATTATTTTTAACACTATAAATAAGTGATTATACACTTCTTATTTTATAATTTATAATATATAAGTAGATCCGTCCTAGGTACTACTCAAAATGTAAGATAAGAATTACCTATTGCAAAATTTGTTTCCGCCGTTTCCGCGTATGTTACCACATAATGAAGTCCATAGCTTTCTAAATCTGGCCGTAAACTTAGCTGCGATGAGATTCTTTATAAAGATACTACAAGATATTTAAAATCCATTCTTCCTTTGTCAACTGAATTATTATCCCCATTTCGTGTCGACCGTCCGAAATTCGTATGACTCACCTATAATTATACCTACTCCAAATAATAAATAACAAACTAGTAAATATTAGTTTTTATAATTTTCTTTGAGTCAGACTTGGTTGAAAAAAACAATATTTCCAAGCATTGTAACATCATATCTTTATCACCTTGTTTTACGGATTTCGGAATACATGTTTCGTCATACGTCATATCGTATATTATATTTTAAAACATAATATGGGAACCTATGACTATTCATTTTGAAATAATGTAAATACAAAAGATGAAAAAAAATATTTGTACACGAAACCGAATGAAAACAAATAAAATATAAATCGTTTACTCGGTTTAATAGGTATACGTATATTACAGTCGCAATGGTTCCGTTTTAAAAGGTTTTATGGGGCGACTCTGCATGTTTGCACATCAGTGACACGCGTACTATCGCGGTGGTTTATTGGTAATCCAAAACGTTTATTTGCTGTACGACGAAAAGGTTAATTAAATTTCACGGGACAAACGTTCCGCACGCGGTCTCTCCTATGACAACGTACGAGTATTACTGTTGTTATTTTATTTAGAACAATAAAAGGCGTCCGGGAAGCTCTCTACTTGATGTATATACACGTATTTCCCCCCTCTGTTTCTGGCCAGCATTTTCTCTGTTCGCCGTATAATCATAATTGGATGACAACAAATCACGACGCGCCCGTTAGTTTGGCGGATGTCGGAAATAATATCGTCGTCCGCGGCGGCGGCGGCGGCGGCGGCGGCGTTTTCTCCCATAGAATCGTTTGCGCCGCCCGTCTCCTCCGAAAGTCAAAACAACCACCCCGCGGTGCCACTGTCGCCGGGACATTCGAGCAGTGACTTATAAGCGGAGATAACAAACGCCAGATAAGAAACGGGCTCAATGGCTGGTCTATAAGAAGAATCCCGAAAACTCTAAGCTACCCTGGGCATGCACCCTGCAGCCATACAGTGTTTTCCGTCGTATACGTATAATATTATATGAACGCGCCCCGGAGCAATAAACGCAGTCCTCTTCTCTCCGGTCCGATCCTGAAATTATATAGGTTAATAAATTAAACGACATAATGGCCTCCGTCCGAGTATTAACTGTTCCGTACGATTTAATGCCCGGCGTCTTATTATATCTAATGTCTGATTAAATTTCTGTTAGAGCTGCAGTATCGTAATATATATTATACAATATATATATCGTGACGGAATGACCGCTGTCTCACATAAGTCTCGCCAACCAGTCGCCGCCGTTTAGGCGATATTGCGTATTTATTATAACTAACTATTCCGGAAATAAGACACTGCAGTCGCAATAATTGTAGGTTTTGATTAGCCGAGGATGACGTGACATATATAATGTATAATATTGTTGTCCCTGGGAGGACGAGAAAGCAAAATATAAACTGCAGCGTTGACCGTTCTTAAATCACTATAGTACATTACATTAGGTTTAATTCAATATACCATTCGGTTATTACTGCAGTGTTATATTATCGTAAGTTCCGATATCCGATTGAATGGTCAGCATTGTTTGTGACTGTTGCGCCATAAAATCCCTACACATAATGCCGGCCAATCAAATAAGCCCAGCTCGTAACTTATTTAATCAATTTAGATTGACTTTGTGTGCTCATCTATATAATGTACTATAATAATAAACCGCAAGGACACCATTTAATCAAATTGCTTATAGTTATAATTAGTTTCACATTAATTATAAATTAGTTATTACTGATTACCCTATATTTATGTATACTGTACATTATAGTTTACTATCTCAACAAAATCGTATACAGTTTTACTTCTGATTCCTATTTTGTATGAACTCATAACAATATCTGATCCTCTCGAAAAAAAATGCCAACAAAGTCACGTCGTATATTTCACATTATTTGATTTACTTTGTTTCAATAATCGATTATATTATATCATCTCATTAATCTATTACTCATTTTCGTTGGCTTATGTATTTTTGTTATATTTTTCCGTTGTATGTTATAATATTTTTGATTACCAACTATGCTTCATTATAATCTATAATTTGTAATTTCTTAACAAGTTAATAGTTTTAACTAATATGAATCAAACTTAATCCAAAAAAAAAAAAAGGTTGTAAGTTATATAGCTTAGTGATAAAATAGGTATTTTAGATTGTTTTTCCTAGAGTTTATAATAATAGTAATCAAATCGCATATAGTATATCAAAATACTAAATTATTATATTATTTTTTAGTAGGTACCTAACTATACAATACAATAATCTCTCATATAATATTGATATAGTTTGAAAATCAATTTTGGTAGGTATTGTGTTATACTGTTATAAATTTATAATTGTTTTAGATTATGTTTGGTTTTCTTTTATTTATGACCATCCAAATAATTCTCGCCATCATCGTGTATTGTTCACTTAATCTAAAATGACAATTTCAAAGCCATCTGTTTTAGTGGTTTATATAATATTATGTTTTTCGACTCCATGGCAGTTTCATATACTTGATACGTGTTGACCCGATGCCAGATCCCCCCTAGTGCTATATGCGGCGGCTGTTAACTTTCAACGTTTTCCGTACACGAACACTAATAATAACCGACGTAGGTTTACGCGAATCGTCTTCGTATTGACTTAAAAACATATCTCCCGTGTACATATTACTTACTAATATCACACATATGCACTCTATTCTTTCTGTTTCTACATCAGCTAGTAAACTTTTCGGTAAATAATATGTCACGAACGATCAGTCGAGCTTAGCCTCGACCTTTCGTTATTCTCTCCCCTTGCCTTTACACGAAAATAGTTGTACTTCATGTTTTTTTATTTGTTATATAATAAATAGATGTATTGTACACGTAACACGTACTTACATAACATTTTGGGTGCGATTTGCCATTTTAAATCTTGTTTATCGTCAGATTATTCGTAAGGTAATTCGTTATCATGTCCTATCCAAGTTTAGTATAATATAATAATATCAGAGCTGTCTAGTAAAATGCCGCTTTTAATATTGTTGGCATTAGTGTAATAATATTATAAGTGCTTGGCCGAATCGGGACGTTAGGTACATGTAAAGTAGAAATAATTACCTAATGATGTATTATAATAAAAGTTATTAGGCAGGTATCTATGTGAGCAGCGTATCTTTATCTTGATAACTCTATTAGAATGTATTATGAACAGACTAATCTAAGGCATATTTGACATAGGTAGCTATAAAATCCCTAATTTATGCTGACGTTCGCATAATACGATATTCACTTGATAATAGCTATAGCTAGTATTACCAGCAATATCCCACCTCCAAAAAAAGTATTAAGCTATTAACCCAGTCTAAATATTTTCATTTGTATAAATTTAACGGCCTTATTACCATAATACAATTTAAAACTAATTTTTGTCCTGTTAGCATATGTTTAAAGTAAAATAAGTGCATGTTATTAAACAGTTTGATTTAATTTAAAAAAAAATAGTATAGCTCTGTGTACATTAAGTATAATTTTACGTATAAAGTAAAAACAGTTTATAAAAATAAAAATAAATCATTACATTTATTTTATAAACATACAAAATAAATTTCTTAAGAGTTAATGGAGTACTTGGATTATACAGAGTTCAAGTTGTTGGTTGTATTAAATAAAAGAATTAAAAACCACATAGTATTTTCCCACAGAATGAATAATATAATTATAATGGAGTCGGTTATAAGGCACAAGCTGTGCATCGTAATAATTAGCCCATAGTTTATGAAGTTTGAAAAGTTGCAAAACTAATATATGTTTAAAAAGAATCGAGTTCAAACATTACTTTTACTGTTTATAAAAAGTTTCCGACGACGTAGTGCACTTTGCGTACGTTTATTCTACAGGCGCATCGGAACGCGTATAGAGATATAGTCCGACACGTGTATGACCCTCAATGGACGATTAAGCATTTAAACGTATGTAGGAAACGCTGTGCGCGGAAATGTCTACGAACACAATATATTTTTACCTACATCTATATTAGCCCGATAGGAGTGCGGAATTAGATTCCGGCCGAGATGTGATTTGAAGAGCGCGAATTCGCATGCGCGCATATCCTTTAATAATATAAGACGTATCATGATACGAGTAGGTACCTACGCCTAAGTCCTGTGGAGTTGTGTCCGGAGCAGCACTCAATGACGACACGTCACAGTTACATAAGGTGCAGTGTATAGCGCGTATATAGGTGACACAGACATTATAATGATATTACATTATAATGTAATACACAGCCTTCGGAGCCGTGATAATCCTATAACGTCTAATCCCGTCCGTCTATAATTCTCTTTAAGTCGTTCTTTCAATTATTAAAGAAACTACAACGCGAGTGTTTTGTGCATTATGATATTACCATTATCTCCACGGTAACCGTACACATTGTAACTTAATCTTTAACCTACAATGTATGTTATATACGCGCCCGATGATAATATATTATGCACACGACGACGCAGGCATATAATTAAATTACCGATTTATACCGCGTTGCGTGCACTGCGCATTATGCACCCTATGGTGTTGCCTTATATAGTCGCTGCACAAGACACGTAATCGCGCGGGCAATATTATACGCGCGTAGTACACGTATATAATAGGTGGTAGGCACATGGGTTTTATCGATTGTCTATTCCCCATATTGTGCACTTCCGCCAAGGCCGACTTCGCGCTCGTACGAAATAAAATAATAATAATAATATAGCCAACGACATCATATCTTCTACTTATCGTTATTATCGAACTACTGTTTTAACGCGTACAGCGTGCGTAGTAGGTATACTATACCTATACATCACCGTTTTTCCTTTATTTATCTTATTCTATGGTTCTCACGGTATACCGGTATAGTAGGTACCTGTGATTGGTCGAATGCCACCTGCAGGGTGGTATGCTATATTATACCGAAATTCTGGAGTACGGTATGATATCGCGATTGCTCGATGTTTATACGGTTTTCATTGCGACCATGTTGTATCGCCGCTATAGTAGGTATATTACAGTGCGCATGATTGATATATTTTATGTAATCAGACCGGAAGCATTAAAAGTAAATTATTGTTCCACCGAATGCGAGCTGTGCATATACTGCTGCTTCATGTCCTAGCTCGAAGGAAGTAATAGTGATGGTGGCGGGGTTGGAAAGTGTTTTAAACAAACTGTGTTAAACGTGTGTTCAAACGTTTTGTACAAGTGGTTTTGTATAAAACATTTTATACATAAACATTTAAAACGTTTTAATCGATGTTTAAAACAATTTATTTAGACTTAAAAAACATAGATACCATGTACTACAAATGTTGTGTGTAGATATTACATTAACATACATTAATGAATTTATCAAGTCTTACTTAAATAACAAAACCAATAGTATTGTAAAATCAACAACACTTTTTTACATACCTCTAACCTCTATAAAAATGTTAAAGTTTGAATTATATAAGCATTTCTTTAGTTTTATTAATCTTATAAGTTGCGAGTGCATATAAATAGTTTTTATATAAATAGTTCTGATAATGCAAAAACAAATACCTTATCATTATATATTTTTATTACGTCAAATATCTTATACTTAAAACGTTTTTAAGCAAGTTTTAAACATGTTAACATTTAAAAAAACTTTTAAACACAAAATACATCACTTTAAACAAATAAAACGTTTATTTTATTTATAAAAAAAACTATTTTGTTTTTACAACCCTGGATGGTAGGCATATAAATGCCCCCTAGGACTACTTGTTTTTATTCTCAACGACTCTATGTCTCAAAGTCTGAAAACATTTTCAAACTACTCCACGACTAGTGACCACGAACATAAAGTAATTTTTATTCAACACCTTACTTTCTTATCAGGCTTTGCGGTTGCATTTATTATTTTAAAAAAGTCAATTCGTTTGTTGATTTTTTTTAACCTAAATATTATATAAAGTAATAAACCCTACAAACAGTTGAGTAGCAACAAAAATGTTTTAATTTTATCATGAGTACTTACTTACCTAATAATCGACAATCATTTAAAAATATTTTATGCATAATTATAATATTATATAAAACTGTAAGCCATATGATGTTTGTGGCATGCAATTGTAACACTTATTTTAGTTCATTTTTAAGTTTGGTATGTTTTTTAGATGCACTTAGTTTATTCATAGTTAAGCGACGACGTCACTTGACGTCTACAACAGGTACCCGTGCAATTTCAAGACGCGTATAAGGTCTGCGTGTAAATCAACGTTTAGCTGCATGTACTATTGTAGTATCTCTGTCTGTGTCAGTCTCTTTCTCTTTCTCACACACACACACGCCTCCACCTTCACCGGAAGAAGATTGTTTACAAGTCACAGGACTATTCGATTCGGACCGTGAAACGACGCGCTTGTGCGTATGGTCGAAGGGGAGGGGACGAGAATTGCGATTTATTAGCGGACCGGCCATTATTTACCCGCCCCTATACATTGCGGCAGCGGCGGGCAAGTAACGAGATCTCATTGTGTGTTTGGCCGCGCGCACTACCCGCGGGGCGCAAAGGGTTTATTCCCTCGTACGTGCTTGCGTGCGCGCGGACAGCGTCGTCCGCGACAGCGTCCGCGACGACGATACGAACAGCCCGGGGCTAGTGCCGGCCGCCGAGATTAATTCCCTCGAAATTGGCCGCTGTACAAAAGAACCCGGCCGCCACCGCCACCGGTCGCATATCTCTTTCACGACGCGCTGCACAATCGGAATTAAATCGTTCCGGTCCTCATCTTTCGGTTCCTACACCCCAAATTTACCCACTCATACTCGACCCGATCGCCGCCCGATCGAGCGTATTTCTCTTCGACACCACCGGTTAGGTTAGCCTTAGTGCAGCGCAGCGTTGTTTCGCTCCGTCCACACCGTTGCCCGTCGGCTCATAATGTGCCACAACGTTTTTAGAGGACGTGCAGTCGACGTCGATTGTGCATCTGTGTGTATCCCTATTCAACCCCCACCCCCGTAGCACCCGCGACATCCTAATCGTTTCACTAATACAAGCAAATTGTGTAATAATATTATACCCACACCGCAATATAATGTGCACCCAATGTTATGTACATGCTGATAAAACTGTTTCGTTTTCATAACTTTTTTGTTAATGTGAACTATTATGTAACTTAATTACAACTACCTTAACTTGTTATGCCTTAAATTGTATTCTTATAGGGTTAAGTCTATGCGAATTATAAATAAATAAATAAATAAATATCGATCATTGTCCACTCCGTATGTATTTTATTATAATAAACCACGCCCGTATATTAATTAAAGAATGTCGACGCTTTCTCGTCTCGGTGTTAAACTGATAGCTACCTATATCTTTTTTTTTTTAATTGATAACAATTGTGTTATTATTTTATCGGTATAATGGTAACATTATATTTAAGGAAATTATATAAGAATCCTTACTTTACCTATGGAATAATATTCTATGACGTTCATAACCGTAGTTATTTATGTAATCACTATAATAAAGCGGGCATCCTGTCCTGTTGCGTATTGGATATTTCGGAAAATGGGGCTCGGTATTCTGTCTTTCCTTCGTGGCCAAAATGCTCAACGTATTAATTTGGACGAAAGGGGTTCGATATATTATAGGTACTATTATTATGATGGAAAAGTACTCTCTAGTTACTAATGATATCAAATAGCGTAGTTTGTGTAAATAATTTTTTCGGTGCTTAAATACATTCAAAGTCACATATTTCATAAATAAAGTAAAATATTACATTTTTTCTTCCAGTCCGTTCTTTTAGCCGCACCACTTGAGCAGAATATTTATTTATTTCCAGAAGAAATAGTTTGCTCTATCTATTTAATAAATAGGTCTATAATTCTATATGTATATGTATACGTCATATTAATATGCGCTAGTCGTCATCGTCGTATCCTTTGAAATAACGCAGCCCTTACAATATAATACGTACGCAACTACTGCATACGCTTTATAACAGTGCTTCTCAAACTTTTTTGACACAGGGCCCCCTAACTTTAATATAAAACTGTCAAGGCCCCCTCAATTAAAATCATTAATTATTTTTTCTCAATTATATACTTAAATTGCATGTACTATTTTTACATTGATAAATCAATAAAATGCACAGTAAATTATTGTTTTTTAATTAACTTTTGAAAAAACTTTATAATAGTATTGAAATTTAAATATGTATAAATGTAAATAAATTGGTAATAATTATAAAACTATACTAAAATATTCAAAAAAAATGTTGATTGCTATTAATGCGACGGGTGAGCTTGTATATTTTTGCATAGCATATTGATATCTGGTGTAATTTTAAGTCGAAAATAACTGTAGTTTTTTTGTTCATAAATGCTTTAATCAATATAGAAAATAGTTCAAAAAATATAAATATTTCACGGCCCTCCAGTAAAATAGCCACGGCCCCCTGGGGGGCCGCGGCCCACAGTTTGAGAAGCACTGCTTTATAATATATAGTGATGATACGCAGTGAAGGTTTGGTCGTTAACTTCTTCATAAAATAGCTCAAAATTAGCATCTCCTTTGAAAATTAAAGAAATTCAAATGTAGATTTCTCCTCTTCAATAATTATGATATAGAAATTGCATGCCAATGATGATCTTAATACTTCATAATGATGTAGGTATATAGCTTAATTACATCAAAAAGATGTTTTAAATTTGAATAACACATATTATTATTTTTTAAATATATGTAAGGTACTTACAACTACGCGTTGATCAGAAATTAGTATGAAATCAATCATTCTTATATAACATACTACATGCATATAATTTTTAGTATTTTATCATCGCTTTAGTAATAATTGTTACATTCATTAGTCATTGAGGTTGTGCGATGCTCGAAATATTTTCAATTATATTACTAAATTAACTGTATGTGAAAACAATATTTTTGGTTACAAAAAAAATTATAAATAGTATTTATTGCAATTGTTTATATATAGAGCATAATAGTCCAGTCGATATTGTTGTCTTTATCTTATTTCAAACCGTCGGAACGCTCAGTGCAAGCATTGTAGACGTATAGGCATCCGTGTGTTGAATTGCCGTCTTGGAGTCAAGGGCAAAGTTTACACACGTCGGAAGTTTACTGGTGTTCTAATTCTTAGAAGCCCTTCCATCCTGTGTAGTACGGCAGAAGCTGCGTCGGCGATGATTGATTGCCACAGATCTGACGAGCAAGGATCTATATAGAGGCTCTCGGACACGCCCCTCCCCTTTCCACCCTGCAACTCAACTCGAGCCCGAGGGGTGAAATAATACAGCAGGGAGAAACGACGCGCGCCTTACATATAGAAGCGCTGGATAAAAAATTAACCGCTCTACTAGTCCCATGAATATTTTATAGAAACGCGAAACACACGCTAGCTCCATTTTGGTGTTCACAGTAATGCCGTGACTATAATATTATATATGCAACCGAAAAATGCGGAGTAATGATTTCCAATGACCAGTGCCGTATTTGTAAAGGGTGAACATCACCACCCACCCTACAACTTAACTTCCACCTTTTCCCGTAACTATTGGTTTCACCTGTATAAAGATGTGCGTGCTTCTTTTACCTTTTTCTAGAAGTTGAAAAGCTCAATAGTCTTAAGCACTTGGTTGGAGTCATCGTAGAAACGCTTTGTCATTTTACTAATTTTCAAGTGGTTTTCACGAAAATTGTGAAAAAAAGCTAAACAACCTTTTTTTTATCAAACTGACTATTAGATAAGCACCATATTATTTGAGTCTTAAGCTACCAAGCCATCGAGGCAACTATTTATTTTTACAAATAATAGTATTATATATAATATGTTGACTTGGGATTATTGAAAGGTATGATTGAGGTGAAATAATTATAAATAAATAATAATGATAAGTATGGTACAGAAAGGTATGTTCATGATATAATATGTAATTTCATTATATTTTTTTCAGCATTTGTAACGAACATAATACGCTATGTAATTAAATATTAACCCATAAACATCTAAATAGCGTCAAATATTACCTACCACCTGTCGGTTAACGACAACCTAGTAGTTAGCTGGGAAATAGGTAGGTATTATCGTAACAAACGCTGAAAGAAATATCACAAAATTATATACCTATAGGTATGTACCATACAGGAACATAAATTGCTTTACTACCCTATTTCAATATATTATACTCATGACGTTGTTTATAATCAATTTTGGATTTTTATAACATTTATAAACTTTTCATTCACCATGACCAAAGTTTTAACTCCCCCCCCCCTCCATAAACCTTAAATTATATAATTAGCATATATGCTATCTACTGAAAATGACAATATAGATGATTATTTTAAGGGTGATATTATACGTGTACTATAAGGTCGTAGATAACGATTTCGATTTTATTTTAATACCATATTGTTCATGTCTATATATTGTTATCAATATTCAATACGTATGTACTATTAGCTATATGCACGATCCAACACGTATTTTAGTTTTCGAAACGATTTCCCGTTGTCTTACGGACGATAAAGAAACGGATACGTGCTGGGTATATAATATAGTGTAGTAGGTAGTCGTTTGCAAATGCAGGATGAAACAATAATCTCGAAAATCTTTTACACAATATATCTCGTATAATGTGGAAACAGTTCCGACCGTGAATGTCCGTTATAACATTGTTCCGATAAAAAAAAAAAAATGGGCTCAGTATGAATCTATTAAAATATTTTTATTGGATGGTATTTTTTAATTTTATTTCACAATCAAAATATATTTGTTATGCTGCACAACGGAATAGGTGTAAATAATTACCATATAGTCATGCTCTGCTAATTACAAATTATAATGTTTAGAGCCCGATGAACTCTAATATTATTCTTGTAGGTATATTTAATTTGCATGTATTATTATTTATACGTTTCGTTAGACGCGGTTAACGCAAATAGTTGTAATATGGTTTTGAGCGTGGCTAAATTTAAGCACTATAGTTTGTTTTTAAACATGCCCTCCATGTAGTTATGTAAAATTATTATTCACTTGGAATGGCGTAGGTACATGTATATGTGTGATGTGCGTGTGTGCCATTAACGTGGAACAAATAAAGTACTTAACACGCATAGTAAGTTGTAAACCGAATTCCTCAACTTAATTTGTCATTTGTGTTTTATTTTTCAGCAGTTTTCAAACATCTATTTATTATTACTATTACGAGTGTTCTAGATAACATATAAATAGTCTTCAACAATTATTCATTAGAAAATCAGATAGGACTCGTGTGTATTTTATTCTACGGAAAAACGACAAAATGTAAAGACTAGCAAATGCAATTTTGGATTATGTTTTATACGACTAATTTATTTGTACTTAGAACTTTTGCACCATCACGAATCGTCAATGAATAAATCAGTCATCAAATAACTTTTTTATACATACGTGTATATTACCTAGCTATATAATCGGTAATCTTTAAAGTAACTAGACGTCGTGAAAAGTTGACTTTGTGCGTATTTTTATTAAAAACATTCTTAGAAATTTGAATTCATCACAACATCTGTCTGTAATATTTTATCCCTTGACCAGCAAAACATTATATTGCAGTAAACAAAATTTTTACATGTAAAAAAATAAAGTTTATTTTTTGGTACGAATACCTACGTTTTGCTCAAGAATATCCTTTATCGCACAAACGCAAGCTGACGTGATGGCCAGATATTTACTGGAAAGGTGTTATTTTCCCGCTTTAATGTGAAAATATTGTGTGTACTATATACCGAGAGTCCATCGTCTTTCAGGTTTTTTTTTATTTTTTTTTTTCTTTACTAGAGGAGTTCAAATATAAATAATTCATCCTAAACCAACAATACGGTAAAACGGATACCGTGTAAACAATGAAGTTTGTTTTACCACATCCGACTTCGTGCGCCCAAAGCAAACGTCGGAGGCGGTGGTGGCGATGAACGTTTGGGGATAACATAAACATCGCGCTGAAAAGCGGGTGGATAGGGTTGTAAACGAAAAAAGGAAGGACAGTGGAATAGAAAAAAGGAATAAAAACCTGTATACATATTTAATAAGAGTTAAATATTTACAAGACCGTTAATTACGATTCTCAGGCCCGAAATCCCGACATGCAATTGGGGAGGCAGGAAAAACGGGATAACGAGCGCGGAATACCAACGAACGGCGTTGTAATAATAATAATAATAATAATAATAATAATAATAATAATAATAATAATATAAGAATGAGATTAATTAGAAAAAATACCGTTTACCTATCTATTCTTCTCTCTCGTTTTATTATTCGTCGAACCGTATAGGTAGGAATAATAATAATAATAGTAATAATAATGCGTTTGTTTTTTTGTATTTTATGATGTCCGTTGTTGTCTTTCAAATTACCCAAATCGACGGCGACGTATTCGTTGCGGAACGGCGCGTTTCGTGGAGCGTTCGAAACCGGCCTCGGTGTTCTTCCGGTGAGCGCGCAAATAATAGATTGACCACCGTTAATACTCGGTGACAATGAATAATTGTGTAATTCATCGCTGTTGTTGGTTTTTTTCCACTATTATTATTATTATTATTATTATTATTATTATTATTTATTTTATATGCAAATCGACTGTACACGCGATTTACGGCGAATTAGGTAGGTACCGTGTTTTAATTGTATACCGCTGCACACGCGTTAAACCTGCAGATGGATATCTGTACACCGTCATTAGCATCCGCACATTATGTTATAATGATCATACTATTATGCAGTTAACTTGTAAATTTTTGATTGTGAGCAACTATAGTAGTAGATAATTATTATGCCTATACGTAATATAGATGCCTGGTTGGAGGTTAGGCTGGACGGGCGACCCAAAGTTCGTTATTTTTTTAATGGTCTACTCCATGGGTCATAGTTTATTCAAAAAGCTGACGAAGGGCTGTGAAAAATTATGTTTAAAATGTTCCTATAATGACAGCTTTGTGACGAATAATTTTGTTAGCGCCATACTATAATATGTAGTGTATATACTATATTATAATTCTATATACTCGAAGTAAGTACTCTGAAAAATATTGTGCTGTGGAGTAAGACAATTAAATTAAAGTTGATATTCAGATAAGTAAAAACTTAAAAACAATCATAGTAAATAATTGTAAAAATAAAATTTTTAAGAACTTTAAACTTTTCGAAATAATACGTATAGAAGACACTAGTAAATGGATCACCTTGCAGTGTACCACGCACAATCAATATTTCAGATCGAAAAACGCTCCATTTTATTTCTTATAATATATTTCGTTATTTTCACCAGAACCTATCATGTGTATATAAATATATATATATATATAGGTATATAATACATGCCTATTGTATTATCGTCAAGAACATTTCAGTCATATTCTGTGGCTTATTGCATGTACGATATTTTTTACAAAAAAAAAAAAAAATGTATTTCTCTTGTGTGTGAATATTGATATTTACTAGTATATTTTACACATTTTTTAAATAATGCCGAGAAACATCGCAGAGTAGGTAACCTATAGAAATGTTCAAATGTACTCTGTAATAGAAAAAATGTAACCTTTTTTATGTTTTTTGGATGAATTTGGCATAATATTCATCATAATACTTTGATTTATAATTTTTTTGTTTTTTTTTTTTATCAAAATTGGTTATCTACAATGTAATTGTTGTTTATGTATAGTGCGTTACAATTTTATTTCATTTGTATCTTTTATCAAAAATCTGCACTCATCGAAGTCATTTACATAATTTAACTATAGTTTTTTTAAATATTAGGTACCTACCACTGCAACAGTAATTTATCATGTTTATCAGTCAAGATTCTCCTTTATTTTTCTGTTATCATAAAAAAAATATGTTTTATTTTATAAAATTCACACAATTATCAATATTAATCTTTCAGTATTTTGTACACTCAGACAACATTATCGTTGTCAGTTAGTCAATTCGTCATAAACAATATTTTTTGTGTATGTATATGATTATTGATTAGTGTTTTTTGAGTAATACATTATAAATAAGAAGAACTTTTGCAAGATGCATATCAGTTTGTAACATACTGATATATATCTGCGTTGTACCTTAGTATTAAATTATTTAATCGTAACAAATTGCAACACAATTTTTTTTTTTACAGTTATTTATTTGTCTATCTAAGATAATAATTATTATATTTTATAATGTAATTATTTTGTCAATATACTTAGAATGGTATAGAACAATAACAACGTATTATACGGCCATAAAGCGATATGTACGAATTTGGTGTTTCGATTACGACTATAATACGAGTCTGTATAACTAGTTAACTGTTTTTCTATATTATAATTTCACAATGACGTTGAAATTATTATAATTGCCCAGTCATTTGTAAATCAATTTCCAAAAGTGTTTAATTTATAAATATATTTTAATTGTTAAAATATTTTATTTTTCTTAAAAATTTGTTAAAAAGGTTCACATCAAACCTCCCTTTTAAAATACAGACGTGACTGATGACTTTATTTTAAAACGCCTATATACCCCGAGTTGCGGAATATTTTAATTAATTTGCCATGCCTTTGTACGCGGTGCCGTTGTTGTTTCAACGAATATAATATATATATACAACAGTCAAGCAATAAGTGTGCGCCGTATACACTGTATTATATAAATAAAATAATAATTAATACAACAACAAAAACACGTAATAATAATTAACAAATTGGGTGGCTTAAAAATAATTTCTCGAATATTATGCGCAGAGTTTGTAAAATAAATCTCTCTGACTTACAGAAGCAAACGAACATATTTTGTCTATACCCAATACCATCACGGTAGGTACGAACCGTCTGTTTTTGTCAAAATTAAAAACATTATGATAAAAATTCTGGTTCGGTTAGGTAGTTTGGTTGTAAAAGCTACATTTTTTTTATCTCTCCAAAATATATCTAATATTATATATTATAAATCCATATAAAACCCACACAAACCCAACGGCGGAGTATGCAATAACAGAAATGTGGGTGTTGGTTCCCACTTACAACTTAAACACAAAAGTGAACAATTATTTTTCTGAATATGTTTGCTTTCACGTCATGTGCAAAGTTATGTCATCCGAATCGTATACAAATATTTCATTGAAAATCACTATATTAGCTAAAAAAAAAAAACACGAGTACCCATATTGTGGTATACTCGTATGCAAATGCACGGTATCGGGTATATACCTCATATACACGTAATATATTTTGATCTTATGTTAGTTCAGCCATTCTCACATAATAGCCGCTCACTTCTCTCGCAAAGCCATTTACCGTATCCCTGGTAGCGGGTATTCCGTTTCACGTGCAAAAGTTTTCGACAACGTCGGGAGTCTGACTGCTGATGCTTACACACCACTCAAAAATTGTGGTTTCTGTAGCACTTTCGAAACACACATACATATATATACTATATAGATATATAATATATAATAATGCCGCTTCTGCAGAGAATTGCGACCGCTTTTATCCATAATTCATAGATTTATTAGTTATTACAAGCGCACGAGAGATACTCGTCCGAAAATGTTTGCCATCCCTATACAACTCGTATAGTCAGTACATATACCCATCGGCCATCGAGGTTGACTAATATCGGTGTTGCTGCCATGGTGACTATGGTCAGATGTGTCCATGAAATATATGACGTATACATCACACTTATAAATTGTTTATTAGTTTTAACTGACAGGAGCACAAAAGTATATAGGGAGCCCGGAATATAAGAAATACGTATAGTACCTACTACCTACTATTGTATAATATGTATGCAGTACGATTAAATGAATTACAAGTGTCGACCAGCGGTCGGAAGTTACTATATTTTTAAAGTAGTGCTTGTCGCTATCACTATTCGTGATTATAAAAAAAGCTTGTTACGAAAAGGTAATTTGTATGCAAATGTAACCAATGTAAGGCGTTATTGCTACATAGTATGATTTATTTTTAAACTATCTGTAAGCCTTGGTCAGAGAGAAAAATCGTTATCAAAACTTTCCAATCTTCCAGTGCCCGTACAAAAATGTAGTTAACATTTTCCAATACATTATTTGTCCTTAATGTGATAGTTAATTCGTTACATTCGGTATTTTTTTTTTTTTTTTGAATGAGTAATCTTATTTAAATCTAGAATGGATACTATTTATTTTGGGTAAAATATAAATATTTGGTTAGTTACTAAAAATTATCCAAATTTACACTATATCTAAGATTAAAAATTGATATATATATTATACATGTAAAGCTTTGATAAAAAGCGTCGAGCGTGCAAATACCCGCAGTTGTCGATACAAATCGCACACCACAGCTATACTTCGGCAGGTGTCAACAATAGACATACAAGTGAACGAGGTCAACAGTGGTTTTAAAAATATTTTAAGAGTGGGAGCATTGCGAATACAGTAACCATGGCACTAAAAAGTAAGCAACAAAATTGGTTTCTCCATCTTTCTTTCAAACGTAATTACTAATTTTTTTTAGTTTTTTGCTATAAATATCAATAAAATGTTATTCGTTGCGTTGGAAAGCTTGACAGTTTAATACAAGACACCTCACCGATCATACAGTAACAGTTTTGAAAAAATAAAAATATATGATAGGAATGATTTTTTTTTTATATAACCATTATTTAAAGGCCAAATGTTGTCGAAATGTTACAAATTGAAAATTGGAAATTGTATTACTTTGCTGTTGAAAATAATAAATTGTAATTTTAGTCGACGGAAATACACAATGTACACGATTTTCCTGAACCAGTGTCTAAACTGTCCTATAATAACCAGCTGGCAACCAATCAATAATAATTAATGGGTAATAATATATCACCTATTATTTCACTGGTGTTTTAACATTTCGTTACGACTCTCTATAAATTCCTTTCGTTTGGCAACCCTGATCTATATTTTGTGCGCGATCCGTGAAGTATATATGTATATTGTATTATACACAGACGTACGTTGTACTCTGGCGTCCTTCACCCTCGAAAACACTCGCCTCGGCACCGTCAAATGATATGTTCCGTTTTGTTTTCGTCTCCGTATTAAATATTATATAACATTTTATCATCGTCTCGGTATGCCCTTCCTTGCGTTATGCTACCTCCGTATCGCGGCTATAGGGGTGATCAACATGTGGTTCGTGTGTCGCATTCATGTTACACGAACGCACACACGATAATAATATTAACGTAATAGTAATACTTGATTTATAAAAAGTGTTCAAATATTACGATCTAATATGTGAACATTTAGTTATTAATTCAAACCAGTGGGTAACATCAAAATAATTAGGTATTGATTAGCTTATGTATGATTTGGCGGTGTACTTTCGCCTTTCTCCATACTACACTAATAAATACCATGCAGTAAAATGTTAAAAAGTATTGTTTACGTATCGTCACACGTGAAAACGGTTCAACAAGAGGTATTTTTAAACTGATGTAAAAGTTAGGGTGAAAAATTTATTGAAGATATCTTACCAGTTATCGATACGATTAATCGGCTGTCATACATTATATTATATCCTATGTGGCTGGATAATAACGGAATCATTGTAACGTGACAAGCCTACAATTTTTTGGGCTCTTATTCATCGCAGCTAGCAAAACTGTTATTCATTTTGGCCACCCCTGGTGTATAAAATGAAACGGAGGTGGGATCTCGCACAAAAACCTCCCCCTGTAACGTCAACACAAAAATACAGTGACGTGGCACCCGCGCCGGTACGCATGCCAAACAAAAAAGAGCCACAAAATTATTTCTTTATATAAAATTTACTTACGACATAACGAGGAAGCGGTATTATAGAAATACGCAAATGTCGGCGTCGTCGTTAGGTATATATAATATTGTCAGTGACGAGTGGAAAAAAAATAACAACAATAACCACCTCTCCGGTTGTGATATGACGTAGTTACGAGAAAATGAGAAGCGTAGGGGACGGATTTTAATTCTTCAGTATTTCCATTGTCTCTGCACCAGGCTCTCTAGCAGAGCTATTGTCCGTTTCTCTCTCTCTTTCTCTCTCTCTCTCTCACCTTCTCCTCCTACCACAGTCGGTTTGTAATGACACCGCGCGTATTCTGCCTGCCGATGTAAAAGATTTGATAATAACTTTTTTTTTCATCTTCTTTTTTTACACTGTCGACGTTTGTAAAATAAAAAGTTCTTCGCTTTATTTAATCTTCTATAAGTACGTTCTTTCTCCGATTGTCTGACGAAAAGAAAATATTTAAATATAAATGATTCCAAACTCTCATACCGACGAGCACAAATTTATAGTTATATTATAGAATATATACTATATATTATACATATATCACTTACGGTATGTTGAATTGTAACTGTCACATTTTTTTTTTAATTTTAACAAAAAAATAACACAATAAATACGCATATAAAAGAATATCATCCTGCGAAATGCAGTTACACGTACTCGTGGCACACATCAATTATTATATTATTAAATATTTATATTTTATACAGTACATTGGAAATTAATAAAAAAAATTGGTTTTAATCATGGATCGTTGTATTTACTTATTTTATTGGAATGTCATCAAAAATAATAAAATTAAATATTATGTTACATAATATGTCATATAATAACTAAAAAATATGGCTTTGAACAACCGACAATTAGCTCACACATTATAATTATTATGATCGAACTGTGGATTTCTAACAGACTATGTAGGTTATAGTATGACAAGTGCTCTATGCCTCCATAATAGATACATTAACTAAAACCAACCATTGTTTACTTATTATAATCTACTATACTTACTGTTATTAATTTTTTTAAAAACATGTGAGTATGTGACCTATTTCACATGACGTTTTCCATCGATGAGGGATATTTTTATTCGATTTTTTTTTTATCCTATTCAAGAGCTGCGCGAAAACGAAAACACGAAAAACAAATCCGATACATTTATAGAATATATATATGTATATATATGTATTATGCATGTATGTGTGTATGTACAATGTATATGCATTGAAAGAGAGAGGGTCGATCGATTTTATAACGTTTTGGTCGTGTTGAAAATTGTTCGACTGTGAAATTATTATATTCTTGTGATAGGTACCTAAAAGGTACATGGAAAATACTTTGTACCTACATATTATATTCCTTTTGCGCGTATTCATATTTTGTCTAAATTTATCGATAACGCCTCTGCCGATTTTATAATATTCTACGTGATAATAATAATAATTTATTCATTTACCATTCGATACAGACAGTCCAATTTACTCGTATAATATAATAGCGCTTAATTAAAGTAAAACGGGGGCCGTCTTTACACTGTTTTGTGGAAATGTGCGTTTTATTTTTCGCCGTCGGCGATTATTATATTTATAATACATATATATATATATTATACACTTACAAGAAAACCGAGACAGGGGCTGTGGGACGTGTCATTTACTTCGCTTTTATAGCCGGGCTGGTTATATTTAAGACGAGGTGTGCAGTATACCACTACCAAACAATATATTATATATAATATAAATAGATATATATACACCTGTAATGTGGTACACTTTGGTATAATAATGTGTATATATATATATATATATATATATATATATATACGTACCACCTCCTCCACCACCGGGTTTTAGAAGGAAATGAGAGTTGATTAAAAATGTAATTAAAACGATTACGGGCCACGGGGCCGACGCCGCCACAGAGGTTCTGGGAAATGGAAAAACCCTCTAGCGCGCTGCAGCGTCTATATCGTGACCTCCGGCCGTAAATTCCGCCCTTTCACGAGAACGCCTCGCGAGCGAAAGAGCCGCCGCCGCCGCCGCGTATTAAATTATTTTGTGTTTTTCCGCCGTCGCCAACACCCTCCACCACGTCGTCCGTGCCGCGCAGTCCTCGCCCGTCGTATTTTCACTCTAATTACACCGTGTGCGCATTTAATAATTATTATCACGGTGGGGCAGGTAATATGCACACGCACGCGTGTAAAGGTGTATAATGTATTAATATATATATTGGAATTCAGTATTTTTATGTCTGTGTGTACCTATATTGTATGTTCATATGATGGTGGTGAGGCGAAAAAATAATTAATGTAAAAATACAAATTATCAGCCTTTCGTGAGAAATTTTACTCTCCAATGACAAGTTAAAAAAACAGTTCAGCGAGTACCTATTATAGCGATCATAATATAAAATAAATAATATGATATATTATTATAATTCATAACACGGTTGTTGCGCATACTCTCCGTAATCCATACACTGACTTTTGAATGTTTCCACATTCCACATATTACCAAATATGTAATAGTTCACGTGATTAACTTGTTATCGCGAATGCAGTCGTATTCAATAGTCATAGCCATCATCGATCGTGGCACCGACATAATATATTACAACCCTATTCTCTTTAAGCCTTTAAGGTCACATTTCATCGTGTTGAACTTTGTACCTATTACTGCAGTTGTGTGCCAGTTCACCGTCTTTTTTTTTACTCATTATTGTGTACAAGTGTATGTTTTACATCATTTATTCATCGTACAAAGTATAGGATCAAATTCAAAGCTATATTTATTTTTTAAACCACCTGCATGCGGTGGCCGGTGGGGATATCTAGTGAATTAGAAATTCGGTAAACCAGTATAAAAGCTAATAATTATACTATATTATAATATAGAACATTGAAGCACAGTGTTCTTCGAGAGTTCACTGTTCGTCATCGAATAATTATTATTAATTTATAATACAATACTATAATTAGGTCATCGTTCATCAGTATACTATAACGTCGTCTCCGCGATGCCTGCCATAATACTTTTCAGTGCAACATATATATATTCGGATATATCATTATTGTATTTTATCAAATAAAATGATAGTTTCCGTATGTCCTGTTGTCATAATTATATTTTTTTGTGTGGCGCCTGGTGCGGTGTCTTTCACAAATTTGCTCTAGCTGCCAGCACCAGTCGGTGCCACTAGTTCCCAGATGGGTGACCACCCGACTCCTCAATGGCAAACCTTTGCCATACATACACGTGTTCCAAACCAACTGCACCCTTCCCACAGTTAAAACCTACTAGACTTCAACCAATTGTTGAGGGTTAATTTAAAAAATATACTTATACTTTTGTATAAGCCCAAGTGGAAATGTTCGTGTTTCGACCTATTATTCATTAGTGCACGATTAATTTTTTTTCAAACTTCGCTATCAAATTAGAAAACAATAAAACCCTTATTGAAAACCCAACCAATTTGATCGTACGATATTTTTTTATTTTTTTATTTTTTTTCCTTTATTATTAAATACACAATCTGTACCTCGTGAGTACAACAAGAGTATTAGCTAAAATATAAAAAAACAAAATAACATGAATAACATGATAAAAGCAGCCACCCAGTGATGACACTTATAAATTGAGATTATACATTAAGTTTTCTCATGATCGTACGATATAAATAAATAATTACGTGCAACGTATAAAATATGTATTATTACATAACACTGTAGACGACCATCGCACCATTCGCGGTGGTATATCGTCGTCAAGATTTGTGATGACGTTTCCTACATTAAATGTTACATTATATACAGTTATGTTGTCATTTATCGATTTCACTGCAGTTCGATGCGGTTCGCACGGCAATCGTAGGAGATACGGATACCGCCAATAAGAGCGTTGGCTGGGGGGGGGGGGCTGTGAACGGATGGTTTTTGGGTATTGGCAGAATTGTCCCGTGCCAACATTGCCGTCTGCGTTTAGGTCATTAGCGTAGGAATTAGGATATTGATTCGGCAGCACAGCGACCAATATTATAGACCGTTATAACTTACATTGTATGGATAATAATGTAATATTACCCACTAGCAAACACGAAACATTCGCGGACGATATTGAAATATTATTAATTATTCATTCTAATAAATAAGACACGATGAGATTAATTATTATTTGTAGGACTATAGCTGGAATCACAGACTGTGTGCCTATATGTGGTAAATAGTAATATTACACACCAAATACGGTACGGCCGTGGTGTGTGCAACTTGTTTATAATATAACAGCTACTATAGGTATCTATTTATGTAAGACGTAAATAGGTACCTACACGGTTATCACGCATCGTGTCTACGAGCAACAAAAACCTACCCATACCAAATATTTCGGTTTCCACCGGCGCAGTGTTTCTGTTGTCGATTCAAATTTATTAATAGCTATTACATAATATTGTTGTATATTTTCCACGAAACACTACTGCAGTTGTATACATTAATAATTATACTATATACCGTAGAAAATCGTCGACGTGTGTTTACTGTACAATGTACATATATGTTGCGGCGAACCTCGTACGATTGATTAATCGAGAAATATATTATTATTGCGTTTCGTTAAAATATAATAATAATAACGATTTTAAAGCACAATGCGAATTCAACGAGTGTTTTCCTAATGGAAACATTATTATTGATATACATGTACACGCGTGTTTCCATTGACTTGAAATAATGATGTATTATTGTTTCTGGCTGTATGTAGAACAATATTACGCCTATTATTATCTATATGATATATATGTATTCAATAGGGTATACATTTTATATGTTATAACGATAACAACAAGTCGAAAAATTGATGACGTATACCTAACGTCTGATTTAAACACAAAAATCCAATTTCCAACGATTCTCTACGATTTTTCATATTTTGTATTTTATATTTAATGTTATTTTTTATACATTATAGAATATAATATTGTGTGTATGTGTATAAATTCGGCATTGCTCGCTGCAGCGATACTGTCGAAAAACGCGTTTATTCATTTTTTCTGTTCAGTTAAGCCACCCCTGTGGCCTGTGTATATTCAACTCGAGCGGTAAAAAAAAAAAAAACCAAATAACAAATCATAAATATATCTTTTTAACCAGCTCGAAATGAATTATTGCTATTCGCTACCGACACGCACCGTTCACGGTTTATGGTCACCAACAGCGAAATAAATGGCGCACAAAAGTGTATAAATATATGTGTATATATGAAACAATTTTTATATTTATTTTTTGTCCCTTATATGCGATGTGCGTATATTATATAATATATATATATATATGCGGGCATTGTTAGCAAGAATATATGTTTTTCGATCACTTTGTGTATGTGTCGTCAGATATCCGACCACAGTGTCAAACGATGCGGTTTTGAGTAAAATATATATTATTATCACCGAGAATATATTTTACAATATATACTCAATGGTATTATTTATTTATAGGAGAAAAAAATACCAGGAAAAACACGTCATACGCACGTCGATTTGTCATGTCTGCGGTCTATTGTACCTGAACATACCTACTCTTATTATCGTACACAACAGTACCAATGTATAATATTATATACTACGGCGGACTCTGGGTCTCGGAGTTTAATTGACCTGTCTGCGAATTCATGTAGTATCAATTTTATTTCTGACGCACTTGGGCGCTTCACCAAAATAGAGACAAGAATTGATGTGCCCATATTATATTATGGCCGTGCTCATTCTTCGTCAGTCTATAGAATCAGGAAAATGTATATAGTTTTTGATTTCACTCGTCGAATCCGTTCTATTTCTTGTGTAAAATCACTAAAATCTGAGATGAATTCTTTCAAATTTATTTTCACGTTTTATCTGCACTTACGCCCGTGTTAGTACCTAAGTAACTTTGTAGTGAATGCGCATTACGAAGTATATTTCAATAACAAATCATCAAATTTTCGGTAACCATACCACACGAACTGTAGGTCTCGCCGAAAATAAAATGACTATACATAGTAAATACGCCCGTCGTTGGTGGTTTAAGAATTGTAGGTATTTCATTTTTTTTTTCTTATTTCACTGATTGCGAATAAATGGTCCGGCGTCGTCGCCGTGAAAACCACCACTACTCCTCGGCGCCGCGTGCTAGTCGTCATTATCGTTCATCCGCCGCCGGGGAAAAAAATAATAAAAATAAAAGTCTTTTTTGCAGCAGTGTGCATGCGGTGATGGCAGCCGGAGACGGTGAACAGCTCATCTGGCGTCGCATTATCCGGCTGATAAAACCTCGTTTCTAGTGAATATATACAAAGTTGTGTGTCACGGGGGCGAGGATAAGATATATTATATATATATACATACTATATGGCCAGGGTATAAGGGAACACTGTTGATAATAATGGATACGTCGTCATCAGTGTCGCCAGTCGCTTGCAGCTTATATACGTACAGTGGGGTAGAGTATGTGTGTATATATATATTATATATATAATGTTTCTGTGCGATTGTGTGTGTGTGTGTGTGTGTGTGTGTGTGTGTGTGTGTGTTGGGCGAGTCGTAAAATTAAACGGAGAAGAGTCGGCTGCTGCTGCGCTCGCGTTATCGTTACTCGATCGCGCAGATATATTTTGGACCGGAAATCGTGGCTATAAAAATTTATGAGTTATATATATTCTCCACCGCGCGAAATTCGCCGCAGAGACACAAAGGCGATGACGGGCGGTGCTTTTATTTTCTTTTAGTTCCGCGCGACTCGTGAATTTTTACGCCCTTCCTGTACCAAATGCCACCCTCTCTCTCTCTCTCACTCGCCCCCTAGGATTCCAAAGATACTAAATAATATGTATTTATATAATATATATATATATATATATCGATAAGCCATCGTCGAGTGGAAGACTTAGATCCCGATCGTGTTGTATATATTAAATGCGTATATCCTCTGACTGGTATAGAACTATAATAATATTATTATCATAGAATAATACTGTGGATTTTTTTTTTTATATAAATCGGTAGTTCCGCCATCACCTCTTGAAAGCGCCAATCCCGAATAAACTTAAATATTATACTGAGTATGATTTCAAATTTTTTTGGGGTTTTCGCCGCTAAATCAAAAGCTGTAAGAATCCAATAAATTCATACCCATATAAAATACAATTTGTATTCAAATCTATGATATGACTGTATAGAGGTGATGCATAAGACTCATTTCGAATATATTTTAGGTACCTATAATATAACTCCGTCAAACCGGTCAATCACTTAAAATAAAATCAATTTATGTTTAAACCTTAAATAATAACACAACCCCATAGACCTGCTACTAATAGACAAGAAAAATTGCACACTGACCTTGGATACATAGAGGGCGCTTTTCCGTAACTGAGTCACTCAGGAGGGGGGGGGTGAATACGGTAAGATATACAGATAATTATATTTTCTCGTCGAGACAGCCTACATAACTGCAAAATGTTTGCACTCCTCTCGTAATGCCGTTGTTATGGACAGTTCTTGTATATAAGTTATATGGTCTATGAATAACCCTCATTACAGTATATGTTATAGCAAACATCAGTAACAAATAATAGGGATTTCAGTGTGGATACAAACTCTAGGGATTTTCTATCAAGCAAAACATACAGCCGACTCAGCACTCGTAATAAGTGTATAATAAACAGCACGTTTTCTACGCTGTCGAAGTCGTTAATATTCGAATTAAGTTAATATATATACACGCAGTGAAAGTGAATCCCAAATAGTCCAAATGGCTACAAATAATTACATTTCAAGTAAGTACGGTTATTAATTACGAAAAGTGCGCGTGTGTATATTTTTACACGGCGAGTGCAGTGAAGCCGTTTAACGAATTGCTCCGAATTCGGACAAACATCCGCGACCCACCAATCCTTCGAATTTGTCATCAACGTAAACTTGTGTGTTAAACTTACGCGGAAAATCCATTTATACTTCGATGATGCGCGTTCTACATGTTTGTATAACCGCTTTCATTAAACAACGTTCTAATCCCTTGTCGCCCCTTACTACCACAACGTTTACACATGCCTTTGCCTTCTCCGAATACCTTCTCCGCAAACTACGATTCCCTTACGTCGTACGTTGCTCATTCGATACACTTATAAGTACATAATATATATTATTCAATTATATCGTACATCTCGACGTTTAATTATACAATGTCTTTAACTAACCGGGAGCGTATGATTTCGTATACATATTATATAAAACATAAATTTGTAATTTTGATTTTAATCAAGTTCCAATTAAGTGCATAATATTATTGTGTGTATTTCCATAATAATATATACCTACCCACATACATATGAAGTTTGCCCAGTTTGTATACGCAAGTGCAAATACAATTTTTGTCGGATTTTTTCAACTCCTCAAAGAGAATTATATGATGCAAAGACAGCTTTTGATTTGATAGTTCATGTACCTATATCAAATTATAAATCAGTGGTTCTCAACCTGGGGGGGGGGCCTAGGGAGGCGTGACAAAATTTCAGCGGGGGAGGGGGGGGCTTGACAATTTTGAAAAAATTCACGAAAAATGAAAACATGCTGTTTCCTACGTCATGACTTACGGGTGTGAATCTTATAGTAGTGAGGAGGTGGGGCGTGAACTCATAAAATAGTTTGAAAATGGGCGTGGACCTCAAAAGGTTGAGAACCCATGTTATAAATTATAATATAGAATCAGAAAAGTCTGCGGATCATATAGTCTTTGTATTGCAATGGATATAAATCAGCCATACTAATAATGTATGGCCAAGCTCGATTAGAGGAATGCCTACCACAAATATTTCATTGTACGGACGGTTTAACAATCCTGATACTCACCCATCATAAAGGGTTAAAATTAAACAAAATTGAAATCGGAACGTTTCATGTTTTTACATTAATTCGAATCCAGTTAAAAGGCCATTTAATTTCGTGATACCAACAGTAAAAGTAAAAATTAAATATTATACGAGTTAAAATTATTATAGAACGTAACATTTTGAAACAATTCACGCTATAATAATACTACTTAATTTAGTAATCAACACTACACTCGTATTTTTGTTGAGACATTTAACTGTTAATGTACATAATCAAGTTTAAAAAAAAATGCTATATGCCTTACTTTCTGTTCGAACCTGTTCATTCAATAATTTGAATTGAACGGTTATTCGTATTCCCACATATGCATGAAATGTGCAGCATCTGCAGCAGTAGATATGTTTTATATGTTTACATACGAATTTTGATAGATTTCAGTCAATAGAAGTATATAAATACCTGTGTATTATATAAATTAAAATGAATATCACTTCTACGGCATGTGATAGGCACTTGTAACATGTGCTTTTTAATTTTGTTTGATCGTCGCCGTTTACGTAATGTAGCAATCGCGTAAAGCTTGTTACAAAAACAAAATTAAAGATTTATGGCCGGGGGGGAAATTCGTGTCGATCCTCGTCCCACTCGGCATTCCGCCGGACCCTTAGGAAAACGCCTAATCGTGTGTCTAACTCGGTCTTAAACGGAAATGTATTGTGTCCGGTCTGGTTTATAAATCAGCCATTTTAATCGCAAGCATAATACAATAAAAGTTTACATAATTATGTATTATACTGTCGTGCTTGAAGAAAAACTCTTTCAGGAACAACCCAGATCTCGGACAATTTGCAACTTACAGGCTACAGCAATAAAGATAAATCGGCGACACCGCGTCTCCTTGGACGGCGTTTAATATACGCGTGTGTCGCACCCGCGATTTAGTGAAATAAGGCACTTTGGGTCGTTTAAAATCGTGGGGTCGAAGCCTTAAGGTCGAAACGGTAAATCACTGTAGGTACCCGGGTGAGAAGAAGTTAAATAGAAGGAAAAGAAAAGGGGAAAATCGAGTGATTTATAGCCATCGTGTAAGTGAACGGACGCTCCCGTGCCGATCCACTCACATAATTTTAGAATTTTGGTAGGTATATTAAAACCACTATATAACCTATATACGTTTATTTATTTTTCAATTCTCTGCATAGAAATATTTCTTGTTTTCAATTTTTTTTTTTTTGACATCGTGGCCGAGTCTAGAAACAATAGGAATCACAATATCATAACATACAATAAGAATAATAATTTCGATTATATTGTTCATACATTTGGAGTACGTCACCAAGAAATGATATATTAGCACGATTTTATATGTTCGTTACCATAGACGTGATTTTGGAGTTGAATAAATGTTCAGTGTTAGGTCATGTATAACAATTAGTATTGTTGTTATAGCGCATACCTGAAATTAAATCATTTTAGTACTTTATGAGTGATGAAACGATACAATTTTATCGAACATATTTAATTGCGTTATGGCTGAACAATATTTTTGTAATTAAACTGTACGGATTTCAAAAAAAAAAAACCGATTTGTTTTCTCATCGCTGTCTAAGGTTTTGTTCCTAATTAAAATATAGTCCTCAGGACTTAAGTGAAAATAAAAGAATGCATTTGTAGTGTGTGTGGAGGTATTCTGCAAAGGGTTCCAATTAAAAAAATCTTTTAAAATATTTAATATAACAATATTTTTTAAACATTCTTTTCTTGTGTTTGTATTCTGGAGAAATTCAATATTTGTATATTTGCGACCACATTATATAATAATATATATATTGTATATTTTATTTTTATTATCACTGCGGGCTTCTTAAATTAATTTTCACAGTCATAAGGCTTTTGGAGATTACGTGGTTGGCCACGAGTAGGGATATGACATGAAGATAATTTTAATTTTATTCTACGACGTATAGGCAACACGACATGAACCATGGTCTATTTCAACTCCACCCAGAGATCATTTAGGACCAACTAAAAATACAACCGAGGCAGCGGGGTTACGTTGTAATATGTTGTGTGATAGGCTGGGTCGGGGATGGACTTAGGTTTTCACTGAAATTCTATAAAACTTCCCACTCGACAGCAAGAGAAAGTATAGGCCAATAGGGGTCGAATGCTTTGAACTTACGTGGCGAGTGCGTTTGTTTACCGTTATTTCATTTTTCCGGTTTCGATATTTAAAGAGTACCTAAAACATTATGTGTGCATAAAACATCATTAATTACAGTGTAACACGCGACCCTCCCAAGAGGTTATTAATTTTTATTTTCTTTGATGGGTTTCCGCAGTTTTACGATGGGTCGTGCCAAGGGGGTTTGTTAATTGATGTTGATTTTTGTTTCACATTTCCCCGGACTGATGGAAGCAATTAGAGCTTACGGAGAGAATAAATACGATATAATAATTATTTAACTTGTCACGAATTTCCATTGAAAATATTTACTGTGATAAAATCTAAATAAGCTACAATTCGTACTTCACTTTTGCTGATTGACTGTAATATATTAAACTGCAGTTTTTACTATAGGTATACATTATTATTTCAATATATCAAAGATTTTATCAAGACAGTAAGTAAACATTACGTAATTATTTAGTTAATTTTAATTAAAAAAAAATTTTTTAATTTTTATTCCTGCAGCTTAAACAATATGTTATTTACGCCTAAAAGTAGAAGTAGAAATATATTGTATTTTATGAAAACCCTCAAAAACCTATAAAATTATTTTTTACTTTGAATCGTTAACATATTTATGTGCATTAAACAAAATCGTATCTCACATACATAAAATAAAAATGGCCGCACTTATACCGTGTATGATTGTTATATTTTTAATACGTCCTCGGTATCTATACGTTATACCTTCATGATATTATATTTTATTGTCACTCTCGGGCTTCGGCTTGAGATTTATTTAGTAACGTATTTGATATATTTAAATAATTCTGAACAAAATGACATACTTGGAGGAAACCTGGTGTTATCCATAATTATATGACGGCAACCGCTATTGAGAGGTTAGACCAACCTCCGTTGTCTCGAGAACTTTAAGCTTGATAGATCGTACAAATCGCACTGTTTCTTGGCATCGCAGTGACTGCACTTAGATAATAATGTATTATTATTATTATTATTATATACTTTCGTACACAATACGTTACGCAGAGACAGCGGGAGAGTAGACACGCAGCATATCAGCCCACGCATTCCACCAAGAATTCAAACCTTCGCGATCTGATAAACCCCATATTATAACATTTGGAGCCCAGCCAAACGATTTTTGACAAGAACAAGATCCGCTGCCGACCTCAGTTTTTTTTACCGGAACTATCAGTCTACATTTTCATCAGTATTTGTTTTAGTTCTAAAACGTCGTCACATTACCACAGCACATATACGATTCAGACGTAATAAACGACTTTTTTTTTTTAAAATGAATTTAACCGATTAATCATATCGAATTCATCAAACATAGAATGTAAGGTACCATCAATGTAGGTAATATACCATTCAAGTTATGATTCGATTTAATAAGAAATAGTAAATATATAGTTAAATTTCATTCAGAGTTAGAGTGAGTTGTCCAACTTTATGAGATATAGTGGATTAAGCTTTTTTTAACGCTATGTATGAACTGATTTTAGTTGCTCCAACCCTATGATGTTAATAGGTTTTGTTATTATTCCATTTCCACAGTGGCCTAACAATCACAAGAACCAATTACAATGTAATGAGCAAATTAAAAATCGTTTACTGCGTTTCTTAAAAAAAATCATATTGTGTAACAATGTTCTGAACTTTTGTCGGTACCTATATGTATATAATATGACTTCATAGTTGTTTCCCGTAGACATTATAACAATAATATTCATCATTCGTATTTTACACGAACAACATTATTATTGTTATTGTCATTATTGACGGAACATAAATGTGGATATCAAACGAGACAAGTGTACCATAATATTAATACAAAACACAATAATTTCCGCCAATAAAACGGAAATTTATCACACTCCATGGTGCACACAACAAACTATTAAGTAGTAATAAGTAATAACTAATAATAATACACTGTCGCATAGAAAGTTACGATGGAGATTTTTGGGTTGATAACAATTAGTACAATTTAATTAAGCTACGCGAGAAGCGAATACAATGCGATTCGTATCACATTGCTTATTATTTTATCATAACAATATCATCTTGCAAGTCCATTCAATAAAAGTGCATATCACAAGAACATGTTAACAGTGTGGTTCGCAGTGTTGTCTTGTTCTAGCATTATTTGACTATTACAGGAAAAAGATAAACATTGTTTGCCGTTCTAAATAATTTAATATACCTACTTAATAGTGTTGCTGTTTAGTATTTGGTATTCCGAAGTATGTAGTTGGACATGGATTTTTGACCTAACTTATGTTTTTATAAATTATTTACCGCGTATACGCAATGGCTAGAGGAATTATGGCCCACTAAAGGACACGGCGATTTATTGTTTCAGACGATTGACAGGGCTAACATTTTGGACGACGCTATCTACCCCTCCACCGATCTGTAGCTATAAAGTCTATACGTTCCTTAAAAAATTAAATTAGATTAAATTTGTCGTGCATGTATATTTTCCTTTTTTGTCTTTTCTCTTCTCTCAGCCCATCATCCATCCTTCCTCCAGGATTTCATTATTCCAGAGCGACGAGGGTAAAATAATAATAATAATAATACGACTATAAGTGTGATAAGGAAGGGGTGGAGTCGTGGAGAGGAGCAGAGTTTCCACGGTCGTCAGAAGAACTGTCAACCGTTGTCAGAGACTCAGAGCACGGGTTTCCTGTCAGAGAATGTAAAGTGGAATAAAATCTATAACACCGGGAGAAGACGGTCCCGACGATGACGAATTCAATGAAACAATTATTATTATTATTATTTTAGTCAAAAATGTATTAAAGGAATACACCTGTGAAGTATGTTTTAATGGTGACAAGCTACGTGTCGGAAATTCCAATCAACATTTTTTTTTCCTTTTTTCATATATTTTGAAATTCGAACACCAAAGTAAAAATAATTAACACATAATATTATAGTATACTTTATACATTATTAAAAGCAATTTATGTGTTTGTTTTTTTCTTTTGAGATTTTCCAATTGAGATAAATTATTTTATAATATATGAGGTTATAGATTAACCATGGTCCGTGACGACTATTTAAGTTTAAAGCTCACGGACTCATTGTGCTTTGAAAGCGTTGTTTGATAGCTCTATGTTTCCCATACAAATTTGTTTAAAATGATGTTTTAAATAAAACATAAGAAGAGCTTTCGTGCTTGAACACTTTTACTTGAATTTATTGTTTCATTTCGGTCTCTCACATATCCCGTAACTTTTGATTGTTGGTAACCATTAAACTGTGAGATGGTGGGCATCTTGATAAGTAATCTGGTATAATGGTGTCACCGTTTATATGGTTATTAGTGTTGAAGTTATCTTGTTCGTTGTTTTGTTCTCTTCAGTGCAACGTGTGAAAATGGATGCAGGAAGCACATACGTTTGATACGGTTGCTCGATGGGTCTGTATGAACTTGGGGCTGTATGAATCAGATATACTACATCAGTTAATACATCTCAAGAGTATGATATTTTTCTCTTTGTATTGTGAAGAAATTTTACTGGAAGATATTATACTATACGTGATATTTCAAGTAACTTTCTATTAAGCTGCAGTTGCTTTCAGTTTTCGTTGTTTGTGTCACTTTTTGAATACTATGTGCTTATTGGGCCCCACTTTATTTTTGTCGATTTATTCAAGGTTTAAAAAATGAAATTCATAATTGACGGTTGTGCTTTCGATTTGGAGTATGGTATATATTATACTATTATACTCTGTCCCAATCGTAATATACTATATACAGGTACTTTTGAAGTAACAATATGGTATTATTACGTTTTTATTAATGTTTGTTTTGTCTGTCATGGTAGACAGGCTTTTAGCTTATACGATTATTAAAATGGATTTACTGTACCGTTGATAGTTTCCATAAATATTTGTAAAGTTCTTAATTTGTTTCATTTTAATAAATATTATATTATTATATATTATTTCATAATCATATTTTGAATTGTTGCATACTTTGAAAATGTATCATGGTAAATATCCAGGTAATAATATAATATACTAACACCATAAATGAATTTATTATATATCTGTTAAAAAGCCATATATGTTTATCGATTTTCGCTTTGTTAGTGGATTGGAATAAATCGCTTACTTTACGGTTATTAATTTATTGCATTAAGCATATTGTGTTTTGACCTGTCAGCACCTTAGCCCTATCACATAAATAATTGGAAGCACTCTCGGGAACAAATCGCCAACAACATTTAACTCAATGTGTACTTCCTTTTGACACATTGATCGGCAGTCACGAGAGACTAAGTTTAGTTCTTGGTTAAGTTGATTTCACGCATCGTGAATTTTAGCAAAATGGCGAATGCAAAATATAATATGTTTGATGTTTAGTAATAAATTATGGTCCAAATTTAAAACATCTACATTCAAATAACCGTTGGCGCATATATCGCTAAAAATTGTTACCATTCGATTATTTTAAGTGTTTCTAAATTCGAATTGAAGTTTAAACATATTTCTAATTTCCTTAAAACCTACCGATATTAGTACGAAAATTGCTTAGCCAGCTGTGAGAGCTTGTCGAAAGACTTTCTGATGAATTACCTCAGAGCAACATCTTGTAAAACCAATCTGTCAATGACTTATATATTTGTTGTTAATTAAAAACATACGAATTATTCTTTACTACTTAATCAATAAATTAATAATACAAATAAAATGTAGTATGTTTTCCCTAAAAAAATATAATCTTTTTCACTTAAGAAATTATTCAAACATGCAAACATCGTAGTTGCATATCTATAATTTATATACAAAATATAAGAAATATATTAATACAATATATATACACAAAATATGTCTGCATACAATTTGAACGAGAGACGAAATTATACGTATGCCGACAATACAAATAGGTATTTTTATAAAATGTTTAGACATTCAATTTGTAACAATACGGTTAGAAGAATAGTCGTCGAAAAATTTAGTAAAGGTCAGGAAAAAATCATCATATTGTTATTGATTAAAAAAAAGCACTGCACATAGGTATTATAGATGAATCCTCTAATGTCGTGGGTTTCGCGGATTTCGCCACCAAAATCAGGTAATGCACACACTTTATTAAGACCTAATTTAAATGCGTGTGAAGGGAGAAGATTACGCCCGAAACATAATCTAGTAAATCTATCGGTTATGTCTGTGCTTAAAGGTAACACGGTTTGGTGGGCACAAGGAAGGGAGGTATAACTGCAGCTGTCTGAATACATTTGCATGCGAAATCGGCTGCAGGTCGAAACTATTTGATTCCTAAAACGTATACCGCGTATAATGAGTGACTCGGTATAATAATAGTTATAGTAGGCCCGAGGTTGGTTTACGTTTACAGACAGCGTGGTTGTCCGGGCATCCAAAAAAACTGGGTGGAGAAATTGACCCCGGAACCGGGAGACCTAAACAGTTATCGGTTGAATAGAATATGGCTTATACACATTCCCATCAGATGTATATTGTATATTCGAAATATAGCATATTATTATTATTATAACCGTCCGTGATGCGACTATAATAATGCATTTATTGTGTTTTTTCAACTTTTGATTGGTTTGGTATAGATTATATAGTTACATAAAGTGTTAGTAAATATTTGATTTGTTTCTCTGTTTTTGAAGAATGATTCAATGATTCAATTTTATGACATATTAAATTTACCATCTATATATGTATGAACTTATAAATTATGAATTTATTATAGGCTATAGCTGCAAAAAAGCTATAACGCAGTATTGATATTCACATCTGTCAAATCTATAATCAGCTTACATAATATCATCAGAATAATAATTAACATACATAGTAGAAAATGATTTCAACTATACCTAATGTAGTGAATCGTTTTAATTTGTAATTAAGGATAAAGTATAAACAACTATTATCGTATAATATCTTTGCAGGCATATTTATCTCTAAAACATAGTTAAGTATTTACACTGATTTGCGATAAATATAATAATAGGTATGGCGAATTCTATAAATTGATTTTCGTCCAGTAACCAATATTAACAAGTAAATGCATAATATTTGTAAATGATATACTTAAATTTTGTATTATAACTTTCATTCAAATAAATCTACACCGCTGAATCACGTGAATAACGCATTTATATTGTGTACAGTAAATATATATATGGACTTAACTTAATGTATACGATATTTTACCCATTTGAACGTCCGTCCTTTCTGTGCCTACATAAATTTGCGAATTGGCCGAGCGTGAGGATCGTCGAAAGTTTCGATTGTTTTAATTTTAAAGCGAAAGTACCAACCACTGTCAGGCCAACTACACCTCAGTTAAATTTAATTCTGAAATCATTAGGAACGTCATATTATAGATTCATAACGAAGTATCGTATACACGTGCAGTTTTCATGTATACAGGATGTAATAGCAATTATTTATAATTTATAAGCTTTGCAACATGCAATAATACTAATAACTTTTGTTTTAATCAATATTTTAACTTTTGGGTTTCTTAAAATGATGATAATAATATAGTATTAAGAAAAGTTTTTTTTAAAATATTCATTAGAATAAAAGTTGTCATACTTAGTAGGTAGTTATATAGTTAGTTGTATTTGTTAATACTTTCTATATTACACCCTGTATGATATTTACAATTTACATGTATTAAGTATGTTAAGTGGTTTTCCTTGGATTTCATGCAACTTGATAAAATCGTTGTGTATGTTGTGCTTATTAGTTGTGTATATACATGCGTATATAATAGAAGTATATATACTTACTACGCAGAAACGATAGGTCATTTGAAGTTTATTATTTTAATGGTCTAGTCGATTTACCTCTCGTAATTGTTGTCGAATAATACTTCTCACACGGAAAACTGTAGTATATACACATATAAATATCGATGAGCATCTCGTATCGGTTTTGTGTTTTTCGTACTCGTCGGCAAATGTCGAACCGTCGAAACGCCTAAAAGTAATGTGAGCTAAATAAAAGAAGACGATTGCGCTACCAATCTATATCACGTATTCACGTTCCTCCCACTTTCGGATGTTCAACGACTAAAAAAAAAATAATCCATTTACTATAACTATGCACTTTCGAATTTATACCTTTCAAATCCATATGTATACCACGGTACACAGCTGTCTCAATAATACCATATTGCTCGAACTCATTCGCTTTGGTTCGAATACTGTTATTATTGTCGATCTTACAAATATTGCCTTGACCACCGTGGCTGATATTTTATGTGGATTGCAGGTACACCGTGTGAATATATCGTATAATAATAATATAAGCAATGAAAAAGATGCATTTTCCATCTCATTACTTATAATATTATTATTGTTGTGTAATATATCATCAACGACCGTTATTGGAACCGAAAATTTCTTGCATACGGTGTATCCTTATAGTACACATTTGGCGTATTATGACCTATTATAATTATGATGTATTAAATTGTACTCTCTGTGTCACTTGCCATTTCTGGCACATCGTTCAGCTCGAGTATTATAATCTGTATTAATAATTATTGTGCTCATACCGCAGAGAATCTTTGATTTCCGATGACGCGTCTGCCACTTTCTATAATAATATGTACCCTGAGCGCGTATACAGTGTATAAGTAAGGTTGAAATTCCGGAAAATATCGATTTCCGGTCCACTGTGGGTGGCAAGGGTCGTATTTTTTCGTTCGTAAAATCGCGCAACCCCGCAGAACCAATCGGATTTTATATATTTAATTAAATACCGGATGCTGCGTGGACGTAAAAAATAACCTTTATAACCCGCGGAATCCGGGACGAGCGAGTTAAAAAATAAAATAAAACCCACCTATATATACGCACAATATAAGAGACAATAGACGCATAATTTTCAACGTCGACGACGAAAGTGATTTTATAGTGTCGACGCGACAGGAGCTATTATTTTGGGCACATAACATAAAATCACATAGGTAGTCAGTATCACTTTAATCATATTTTCTTTTGCTATGCGAAAACTATACATGCATTGTACTTTGAGCATAATGTATTAAATTGTATAATATAAATATATAGTGGGTATGTTGTATGGTTTGAACCGTTTTGGCCTTTTTCTAAACGTCTAACATACGATAATTACAGCAGTGTATACTCACATAACGTTAAAAAACTGGATTGACCCATATTATATTACTTTAATTGTATTACTTGTAAAATGGATTTTAAACTTACAGCCTATTATTTATCTGGTCAACTTAATGTCATATTTTATCATACACTATACATTATCATGAAGGTGCCTACACTTTGTCTAATCATTTCAGAAACAACAAGTCAATAAAACAATATAATATTGTAATATACAATATTGACTTGTATAGTATTGCATTTCGCAATACACCCGGATTTTATTACCTGCACAAGGTATGCAATTGTTATTTAATAATCTCATATAAATTGTCAAATACTTGAAGGAACAGTATTTATACTATTATACTCTGATGCAAACATTAAAAAACCTTTACTTTCAAAATCAATTTTTTGTCGTTAATAAAACCAGAACTTGAGAAATGCTTTTCTATAAGGCATTTTATATCTAATTAAAATTTACAATGTTTCTAATATATTTATTTTTATATGAAAAGTTAAATAATTGTTAAAACCAGTTAAGTAAATTGGACTCCGCGAACCAAATTCCCTACATTTTGTCTTGGACGGGTAATTATTTATAAAAGTTTAAATATACGCAGTACACACTCTACCAAAGTTATAGTATTTTGTTTGGTAGCAAAAACTTAAAACGAAATTTTAAGGCAGGGGCCAAAGGTCTATATCGTTATAAATAGCATTCTAAAGCCATTTTTCTAGATTACTGTCTTCCGAGATTACCTTGCAATCGAAAACAATCGTAAGTTTTCTGGCGCCCATTTGTGTCTAAAGACAACATATATATATAAGTATTATATTATATACGTATCACGTTGTATGCACTAACTTTTTGATAGCATATAGTATATTCGTACATAGGTACATCATATACAAACAATAAATTAAAAAATATTTTTTATTATACAACCAGTGTTTTTCGGTGAATATAATTTCGGTTGATTTAATATAAATATAAAATTAATTATGTTGATCAATTCCTAAAACACAAATGATTTCCATTAAACCGAGAACGAAAAAACAAAACAAAAAAAAAAATCGAAAAAATAACAATGGCTCGTCTGTTGATTATGCAGGAGCTTGGGTAATATTATTCAAATACAATGACAAAAGAAAAGTTATTAAAACAAAATTGTCCAACAAGCCTTTTTTCCCCATTGATTATATTTTAATATTAAGGGCTTTTAATTTTTTTCCTGGTTCTATTTTACACCAACATTATTACTCGGAAAGATCAGTCAGTGTAACATATGCATAATACGTCATATAATATTATATACATACATTATGTTTGTATTATTATAATTCACTTTATAGTACAATAAAGTATTAATAATACATTTTTCTCGAAACATTAAAATATAAATAACTTTAAAAAAACAAATTGTGTCAAGTTAGAATAACACCAAGCCATAATACATTTTTCACGATAATATTTGTGGTGAAACATTATAATAAATTCTGTAGGTATTGTATACCTAGCGTTATGACACTTCAAATTCGCACACGTCGTGACGTTATAGGAACTCTTTCGAAACTATGTTTTCCCCAATATAAATTAAAAACTATAAGAGTCTGAATTAATTTAATATAGTAACAATTGTATAAGATTACAATAACGTCTTTTCACAAACAGTTTAGTCGTCAAATTTATCGCACTTTTTTTAGTCGTGATAAAAAATAACTAGGACTATAACTATATTATTGTGCATGTGTTTGATACAGGTAACGTTATAACGTACTTAACCACTTATTTTCTGTTTCAGGCGAGCTCATCTCAGAAACTGTTTAGAAAAACTGAAAGAAATGGTTCCGCTGGGTCACGAATCGTCCCGACACACGACTCTGGGCTTGCTGACTAAAGCCAAGCGGTTCATAAAGGTAATACATTTATATAATTGCCAGTTCTGCGGTCACTATCTAGGGACATAGTTTTCGGTGGGAAATTATAAACCCTTTCGCCATTAATAGGTATCTTGTGGATATAATATGCTTGAGAACTATATAGCTGCAGGATCGCTCAAAGGATTATTAAGTACTTTTGAGAAAACTGCGTGGTGACCACATCAAATGGGCTCGCATGTATAATCAACGGCGGCCAATAATTATCGTATTCCTCGATGTAATGATAAAGGGTTAATCTGTACTCTGCGCAGATTGCAGTACCCATGGACGAGGGGTTGGGGTAATGGAACGGCTAGGGGCAAACAAGAGTCGGCGGTATGAAGGGATACGATGAATATCTATTCGCGAGCTCGTGTGTGTGTGTGTGTGTGTGTGTGTGTGTGTGTGTGTGTGTGTGTGTGTGTGTGTGTGTGTGTATGTGTGTGTACTTATATAGGGATTAAGCGTAATAACTATGGATTTAATCTAGGCTATTGGGTTTTTCGAGGGAGCGTTTTGAGAGTAGCAGTGTTTGTATGTGTGTTTATAGGAACTACAGTTTTAATGAAACTGGATGCTGTTTTTGGTTTATACTATGCTACCGACTTTTACACATATTATAATATTTAGGTACGCAATACTCAGCTGTTATTATTTATACACAAAGAAACCAAACGCTTTTCTGTTAGCAAAGAAAGATAACTGTAAATAGATATTATAAAAATATGATAGTAGTATAGAACCATAGGATGTTAAACTCATATCATGCATGTACGTGGTCAATGATGTTCATGTTGAAATTAAAACGTCCTCCGAACCCATTATAATGGATATATATATATGTATAACAGTATTATATACACACACTACTTAAGTAGCACATCAAATCTCAAAGATTTAATTTATTGATGGTTTTTAAGTCGGTAGGTATTTAAGAATTCCGAAAATCATATTTTGAATAACTGCATTATTGAATAAAAAAAGGGATGAACATGCTTGGTGAATCATCCTCGCACATTGGAGCCTATAAGAAATGTTTAATCATACTATTGTTTAATTGCGCTGTCACTTGTGTAGTAGATGAAAAAAAACAATTCGAATTTATTTTATCCCTGTAAAGTGTTGCACTCCAGATGCTTTAAATTAAATCACGTTGGAGTTAGTTTTTTTGTTTTTCAATGTTCCAGACATAATTGAATAAAAATAGTAACGTTAATGTTTGTTGCTTTTTTTCTCTTATTTGATTCATAATATATTCTTGAAGGTATATTTAATATATACTATATTTAGCACCATACTATTTCACGACTCGGGTCTTCGACCGACCAAACAGAGCCCCTAAATTTATTAAGCTCTGAAAAAAAAACAGATATATTTTTTATTACTCACTGCAAAATCATTACATACGATTTGGTTTCACCCCATTAGGCTCTCCATCCACCGACAATCCAAAGTTCATTATTTCGTGTTGGTTAAAAGTTGGCAGTCTTTATATTATAGAGCTAAGACGGAGGACCAAAGCGCTTGAAGATACTTAGTAGGGGTGGGTATTTTTAAAGGTAATTTAAATTGTTTCCACAGACCGCAATCGTAGTGAATTATGATGAAAGTTGAAACCAAAATAAATTCTAAATTATTACATATTGACCAAACTTAAAAATATTCGATATTATCGCTGAAATTTTATGTTTGGTCTTTAAAACTGCACCGCTTCTTGTTTAGTCAATAAAAAGTACAAACCTGAAACCAGTACACTTTATATCACTCGGAAGAATATGAAATTGTATTAATTTCACGTATCTGACTAATACGACATGTGGACCGCGTGCATTTAGAATAATTAAATCCTAACGAAAAATCAACTTCATTGTGATTGAATTTATTTATTTTAATTAATAACAGCAAAATATAAATCGTAATTATTGCATAGTAATCCCAGATTTTCCATTTTCATATAGTGATTTCACGACGTGATTATACGAGCATATTTAACTTATAAAATTGCAGGAGTGGGTTTCGTGAATAATTCAAGACTAATGGTTTTTTTTTATATTGCACGCTATATATAGCCCACGTCCCCAAATAATAATTATTACAATGAATAAAATGTCACTTATTCCCCTCGCAGTTATCGACGTGACGTCATGGTAACCCTGTGTGTTTTTTTTATTATTATTTTTATTCATTCGAGCAGTCTAATTGTATACAACGTTGAACAAATAACTGGTAACTACGTGTCGAATAATTATTGTGTGACCCTAAGTCTAAGGACATACATTGAATGATATTTCTAGGTGATAAGAGAAAAGCTTTTACTGTCTCGTATGTAGCACCTTTAACCCGACTATACGGATGTGCTTTTAAAGGTGACAGTTTTGATGTTGTGTCGAATCTAAAGTGTCATTTTTTTCATTCTTTTTCTCCAGAAAGTAGTTCTACGAAAATAAATTCTTGAAAACGTCCTATAAATATATATAATATAAATTGACATTTCACTATTATTATTATTATTATTATATTTATTCTTTATTTTGTTTCTTTTTGTCCTTTTTGAGGGCATTGTCCATTATTTTGATTGCTAAAAAACCTGAAACAACTCATTGGGAAACAGTATTGTTGATACCTATTTTATAAATATATAATAATGTCTCTAAAATATGTACTTTATAAAAATATCTTTCTGTCTTCTTATACTTAACCTCTGACAATAAAATAAAATAAAAATTTTGTTTTCTCTACGAAATTCCGATCATAATGGGATTGCAGACTTATAAGTTATAAATATGGGTGTATATAATTATATGAACATATATTAAGTAACTTAGGGATATTATTTCAGTCCGATACATTTGAATATTCAATTTCAGCACAACACATTCTCCTTGGGTCATTAAATTATTCTGTGCACAGAAATTGAGTTGAATTTAATATCGGTTCGCATCTCACATGTATTGTCTTATAAATAAGAGTTAGGTATATTGTCTATATTATATGAACAAAATTTTGTTAAAAGGGACCTATGTGCATTATTTTACAACTTTTCAATAGAAGCAAAATGTATTTTTATCTTAATTTATTCTTCAATCAATGCGACCAATAGTAGAAATAAAACAATAGCTATATCAGATACAAATAAAAAACCATACATTTTCATTAAAAGTATAAAAATACAAATTTTGTGGTTTTATTGTGTCAAGATAATATTAGAGATATAAAATAATATGTGATAATAATATTAACGACAAAATTTGGCATCGTAGTTATTTATTAAAAGCTCCAGGCATTTCTTAAAAATTACTTATCTTTGGACCGTGTACTGATTAATATATTATAAATATTAAAAAAATGTTTTAACAAACATTATGCTACCTTACATCACAAAACGACGTGTTTCCATATTAACATAAATAATACACAATAAAACTTATTTTGCTAAAATTTGTGAATAATATTAAGTCACTTTTAACCAATTTCCTTTCATATACATAAATGTTATGTTATGTTAAAGGTATTATATCATATTGTGCGATTTTAAAACCCACTCTATGTTGCATTAGTGACCAGGACTCGTAAATACTGACAACCCTAATAAATATAAATAAAATATTCGGTGCAGCACACGTACATTCTATTATAGTGTGGTTGGTTCGTTAAAATTAGTCAATTAAGGTTTGTTTTAAATATTTTTTTTACGATTCCGGCCCATTTCAATATCATTAATTGCGATATATTTTAATGTATACCTAGGTACTACCATTCTACTTGCCTATTTGAACACGTACGACACTATCACAAAACATTAATCTATTTATTTATTTATTTGGGGTTTTTTTTCTGCTTTTTCCCTATATTCATTACAGCGCTGACTGTATACTCGGGGTTTTCCATCCAAATTAATTGAACGACAATTTGTCAACAACCCGAATATTGCTCGTGAATTATTCATCACCAGATATACACATAATATATTATAATATACGCATAATTAGAGCGTGGCTTGTATTATTATTATGAATATAACACGCGAGTATATAGCGGTCCTCACAGGTAGGTAGTGCTGGTTAGGTGTTGTTTTGCGAAAGCGCTCACGCACAAGTCGCACACATGTAATCACGCACAAACATTTTACATCGAAATAGCTAGTCGTTTTATATTTTTGCGAAAGGTCGTAGTCGAAGCTACGCACACACATGGGAACTATACAAGTATACAATAATATCGGGACCGCGATTTTTTAATTACTCCACTGGCGGGAAGTCGAGACCTTCGCTCCACTTTATATAAAGTACGAACAAAAATATATTAATATAAGACACATTATACGTATGCAGTAGTCATATAATTATACCTATATAGATATACATTGATGGCGCGCGCGTGTACTTCATATGCATCCCGAGGATTAATAATATTGTTTGCTGCTCGGCAGAGTTGTGTCAATAGGGATGGAAGTGGCGGTGGCTATAAGGGTTAGGCGTCGCCCTTATATTTATATAATATACACGTTTTGCCTGAACAAGAAACATACGCGTGGCATCAATCATCAGGGTCGTGGAGGTTACACTAGGGTTGTGTAGGCACGATATAGCAATCCAAACAGTCGAAGCGCGGCGCGCATGGGTCGTATATATAATATCGTGTATATATTACGTACACGGATCATATTTTTTATCGTGAAAAATGTATTAAATTATGTCTTTAAATGTTTAAAAAAAAAATTAAAGTTCGATGGCATAGTGCTTGGCTATAGGGTAAAACAAAAATATCACTGTATAATATACCTATATCATCATGTCCTTATTGCGCGCCAGAGAGGTAGAAACTCGAAAAAACCGAACGTGCTTTTACCCCACGTATAAGCATTTGCATACTAATTATTATAATGTGTATTATAATATTATATTATTATGATGTCGAAGTGTACGCATATACTTTATAGTGTCACGTCACATGACGTGCGTGGCGAACGGTCCGTGACCAGATATAAAAAAATTAATTCGGTCATAAATCAAAAAAATTTATATTTTTTGTGTGTGATTTTTACACAATTTATATGTGTAAATCCGCTTAACGTCATCAATAATACATAATTATATTCACATTTCACACACGATGCACTCATCAGAATGATCCGATATTCAATTTCTAGCTAATTTGACCATCTCGATTAAGGATATCGTATTTTTTATTCAATAGATTAATATTCCATTGATTTCAATTAGAACATCGCAATAAGATGTATGATAATATTGTATATTCTATAATCATCGGAGGGTGGTCAAAACTAGTTTCGGGAAACTTATTCGCATCTATTGATATTTGACAAAGGTACCTAATACCTATACAATTAGCTGATCTACAGCCCATCTTTTCTGTCTACTCATTCGAATTGCTTTCTTTATTGCGCCAGTCAAACCAAAGAAACTTACACAGTGATCAGAACTGAGCGTGCGGCGGAGTGGAGTAAATTGCGGCTATAAATTTATATCATACTCCGATTGTTCGGGATTGCAGGCGCCGCAGTCTTCCCGGGATTTTCTATTATTAATTTGAACTGGTGGCTGAATAAAAAAAAGAGGGAGCGAGATAGAGAGAGAAAGAGAGAGATAATGGGAGAGGGAGGGAAATAAATAGGAGGAAACGAAAGATAGAAGTAAAATAATAATAATAATAATAATAATAATAATAATAAATTTGGGATTCTTCTTTTGTCGTTGCCGATCCTAATACCGCCGTTCCGGTAGTAGTTTGAAGTCGAAAATTGGTCGGCTAAAGAATATAACAATAATATTAAATAAAATAAAAAACTGTACCATCCTTTTTTTGGAAGGATGTGTTAGGGAGGGGAAAGCAGCGAATGGAAGCCGCTTCTTTTGTGTTACTGTAGACACACGTAACTACCCAAAGACGTAATAAAACTGTGGCTTTATGAGACGTGGTGAAACCGAGGGTTGAAGAGGAAAACCTTATTTAAATATCAAACAGAGCGTGTAAGGGAAAAGTGGATTTTTTCGGACTTGCTCCGTTTTCTGTTCGTAGAAGCAAATTGATAGTTTGTATATTGGGAAGAGTTTTCTTTTCCTTTATTTTATTATTATTGTTATTATTATTATTTAGTTTTATTTTTATTCCATTCTGGAGTGATTGGAGATGTGTGGATAAAGAAAAACTCCTGTCAGAGTTAATTTTATATGTGTTCTCATCCTAACTTACGAGCTTTTGTTTTCAAATGAGATTATGTTAGAAGACTATTGTCGTACAAATATTATGTGAATAGTGTGGTCAATTTGCACATAAATATAAATACAAAGTTTACCTTTAGGTTTTTGTCACCTACACACCATTTAAATGTATCAGTTTAATAATTTAATGCCCATAATATAATATATAATATGAAATAATATAATTTATAGTTGATATATAAAATATACGTTTTCTTTTAATTTAGTATTAACACTTTGTATTTAATACATGTATGATATTTTACTATAATTCAACTCGTAACAGAAGAGAATAATATAATATGATATGCACGGTCGGTCCCAAGCGTATAGTGTATTACAGCACATTAATATTACTATTATTATATTATAATAATATATGACTGTATAATATTTAAAGAGATATAATTTTTCGACTAAAACGTGTTTCGTTTTCGAATACAACTCAAAGTTTAAATTCCCTTCTGACGGTTTTGACTTGGCCCTTTGACGGTTTGCAATAATATTCGTTGACGTCATGCTCGCCCGTTTACTCATATGCATACATTTGGGTATATGCATTGCGTACCTACATAGCGCACAGACGTGTATGTTTCCTCTCTCCCCGCGAGTCAAATTAGCATGCTCCGTAGACAGTGTTCACCTATACGACCCACATAATATATTATATACATATATATTTCTAAGTGATCAATTATCCTTTCACATTTGCCTACCGTACGTATATAAATATTAAATATCGTATACACTCATTACCAGAGGTGGCCTCATGCATATATATGATTTAACTCCGAACTTGCGCTCTCGAATACAGTATATTGTGTGTAATGTGTATGGTGCGCTCCGGCAAAGTTCTCTTGCGGTCGACCCCCTCCCATCGCCCCCGCCGACGAAACCTCCCCACAATCATCCTGGCTAAGCGGTGACGGTAGATTGTGATAATATAGACGCGCGTTCGTCTCGGTGAAACAATTATAATATGCGCAGCACACGTAATTTAGCCGTGTCGCCGTAGAGAGTTCTTAGCCAGTATCTATATACGTCATATTATTATAATATAATTAATGATATACGTGAGCGAGTGCACCCGCCGTGGTATATTATAGAAGAATATATTAGGTAGGTACCATATTGTATAGTTTTGATGCGGTTCAAGTTTAATAGTCGTAACGAATTCGGGAAAAAAACATATTTTCATAAAATATATACCTATGTATAATTTAATTCGGTATAGGCACACTGAATAAAGTAAGCACAAATAATGAACGATTTCGTTATTTTCAAACATAAAAAAAACTATTTTTCTCAGTCAATTTTTACGTTTTTGTTAAAAATGTCGGTCTTTGGTTTGTTGCACTGTAGTAGAAGTAGGTACTTATATTATTTCACGCACTATGTTTGTGACAAAAAAAAAAAAATGGTTTGCTTACTCTTTTTAGTTCCATTCTTATTTTTAATTTTATATTCTGAGGGCGTTAGTAAATAAAATTATTCAGTTAAAAATATAAAGTAATAAATATTACATACAATAAAAATATGAATTGCGTTTTATTTTACGAAAATTATGCATGAAAAAATACTTAAAATTATACATGGAAAAAACATGTCACAATTTAATGAGAAAATTAATATCAGCGTAAGTGACATAAAATATTTTGCATGAAAAATCACTGTATTAAACTAGTTTTGTAGTTTTGGCTAACCTTCAAAATTATTGTATCTATATTCAGTATTTTGGATTGGGAGCAGTTTTTAGATTAAAATAAAGTAGAAAAGTGAATCTAGTTTGTACTTAGGATGGACAAAACTCAAAATTAAAGATTTCTTAGTATTTATCAAAATCCTAATTTAATCAAAAAAAAAAAAAAATTAAGAAAAACGAGAATTTGTAAGCAAAGCCAGTTATTGACAAAATTGATTTTGTTTTTATTATGTTTTCAAATAACTGTAGTAGTGTAGAAACTTGAAATGTTCACCAATTGTTTATTCAACATTTTCCATACATGGTAAAAATATAATTAAGTACTCTTTTTAGGCTTTTTATAGATATTTAAATGAAAATAACTATTTTAGTTATTTTGTTGTAATTTAAAAAATAAAATTCATGAGTATCTTCTTGAATCTTAAAAGTATATTATTATATTATATACACAGCAAACATTCAAACCGTTATGTAAGTTTAGGCATGGTAAAGCAGTATTATACTAGCTATGATAGGAGAGAACGTATAGTAATAAGAGTATAAGGCATTCTGTCATCCAGTATTCAGGAATATTATACAACTGGAAAACATGTCTCATGCCACAGCAATATGATATTCGTGTTACATCAAGTCGTAAATATTTAGCGATAATATAATATAGGTAATGTAAATACATCATATATTTAACCATTTCAATTTATTGATTTGTAATGCCCACTTGCCCACCTTTTTTTCTTTGTGTTATTAAAATCAATATTCAAAATAAAAAATTCCACCTACTATGATATTGCTTTTCTGCTTAAAGTTTCAAAATAAAAACTAGTCTCACATTTTTTTAAACGCACTAATTCGCATTTTATGTGCGAATCGTGGGCTTCTTTTATAATAATAAAATAAGGTATACACTCTCCGATCAACGATAAACGCATTGTGGTTTCGAGTGTGCAATGGCGTATAAATACCGAAAGATTTCTGGTCCACGGTTGCGTTTTGCCCTCCATTCGATGGATAATACATACAATACGAAAAAAATGAACATTTCACTCAAAAAGTTAACGAAAAGAAACCTTACCTCAAATTCTTGTACGTCAAAGATGAGAGACGTCATAATATAAATATACATATTATATTCTATATGGATTCACGGATGCGCGTATAAATTGTGTGCCTATATAACACATATATAATATTATGTGTAGGTTGCCATGGAAAGAAGATACTGGACAAAAAAATCGCACACCCGTGTTATTTTAATATTTATTTCATACATATAAATATACATATACATATACATATACATATACATATACCCACAACCACCCCTAAAAACTTCCATTTTAACGATTTACACGCGTATATGAATTCTAGATGGTGATATACCTGATACCTTATATCTAGATACATTATAATATACATATGTATATATATTTTGATCATAGTTATAGCTGTGCCGAGGTATCGCGACATAGGTATTCGATAATGGCTTATGACATAATGCGTTGTATTTAATATGTACCGAATCGTTCACCAAGCGCGCACATTGCTCGTCCCCATTTTTTCCATTGACAATTAATTTATTCAAATTCTGATTTTTGGCATTTTTAAATATGTAAGCAAATACCATTCTTGAATGTTTTTATACTACCTACTTAAGAAATGCCCTGTGGTGATACAAACTTCTGTTTTTTTTAAATGAGAACTTTTTTGCTGTAAATTACTTAGTGGACACGTTTTTATAATGTCAAAATGTTCAGAAACAATATCCGCTAAATAATTTGAAAGATTTCTCAAGAATTTTAAAAACTGGTCTTTCAGTAGATATATTCAAAAATTCGAAAAATCAGATTTTGAATAACTGTACAATATTATGATATAATAATATATATAGTATGAATTATATATTATGTGCTGAGTAAAGGTAATATATATGAGACCAAGGGCACCAATTACCGTCTAAAAATTCACTAGTGCTCCGTTGGTAAGTGTGTGTGTGTATGTGCGCTCGCGTGATTATAATGTGTTATATACTAGTATAGGCGTACAGGTATACAATCATTTTCATTTTCATTTATTTATTATTTATTCATTTATTCATTCAGTAATTTCCAACTACAAAAATATAACACAAAAAAAAATTCTCATTAAAAATAAAGAAAATTTGTCACCTCCAAACCAAAATAAAAGTTTCAAGACACGTAGTTGACCGACACAGTACGACGAAACGTAGGTATCCATTCAATACCATTTTCGGAGGGATGGATTCTCGAATAATACGTCTCCATATGAGACTTTTAAATAATAATATAAATTATTTATAGGTATTTATATTTATTTTACAGCCATTATATTATAGGCATGAGTACAAGTCTACATTACGAGTATAAAAAGTAAGACGTAAACCAATATAACATTTTGTAATATTGTAGTACGAAAATCATTTTTTCATAATAATTTTTCTATTTTACGCTGTTGAATACTGCGATACTCAATAGTTATCCTATTAAAAAGTTTTATTATATGCTAAAAGCGCGTTAAGAAAAAAAAACAGAAAAAGATTGTCAATGTACATAACACAAATTTAGCATTTTACAGTTAATTATTCACAATTTAACTCTTGAAGGCTATACATGAAGAAATTGCAATTATCTAAATGCACTACAGTTATCACTTATCACTATTTACCATCGTGTTTTTTTATACGAACTAAATAAAACGTATACATAAGTATGTAATAAAATCGAAAGTAACAGCTGTTGTTTACCTTCATTTAAAACTTGTTGACCTAAAACAAGTGACTATCACACAATGTGCTTCAATGCACCATCATATATCATACGCCTAGTTGAAGTTGTAAGACTTAATATTATTAATTTCAATTTAAAGGTTTATATGGACTTAAATACTTTAGATGAAATTGTATTATATGTTGAAGCCTTTATAATATTTGTTTATTTGACTTAAGACAAAAGTTTTAGAATTTATTGAATGCATTAATTATTGCTTGTATTCAAACACGGATTATAGTATTTTAAAACCGGTTTGTTACCTACTCAGATTTATTGTAAAAATGTTGTTGTCATGTTAATGTATATACTTTTAGAACCAGAGTTTTGAGTTTTCATTTTGATCATTGAGTATAAAGCACACTAGTACACATAATAATATTATAAGCTATAATTTATAACCGAATTGTTACAAAAATGAGAAATCTAGTCATATTCATCAATATGGAATTGTAGGCCGAATTATGGTCGAATCACAATATTCGTATAAATAATAATTTTATAAGTTGAAGGCAGTCATTATACTTCTTCACAAGTATTATTGCATGCATCAATTATTAAATGCATTTCCAAAGTCCATTCTCTCGTCCCATCACGTATTGTTATTGTTAGTGTATACGAAACTTTCTTGCCGCCGCTCTACGTGACTGGCAGTTGTAGGGTTCTCTGGCCCTAGAGATGTTGGAGGTTGTCGGAGATGTGGAGGTTTGGCATAATGGCCATACATATTACAAAGTTATATGATATACATGGTAGGAAATATGTTTTCTCCGCGGTGCATCACCCGACGAGTAAACTTTTTTCAACAACGTTGAGTGATTTGAAGTATAT